>NC_046979.1:4128026-4130526 GCF_009769545.1 Cyclopterus lumpus | reverse complement strand
AAATCTTATTTCCTTGCAACATGTTGGACCCGTTAAATGGATTCAATGAGAGATTTGAAAAGTTTAATAATTCTATGTGAACCCCCGACCGTGTTACATAAATAACGTTCAACCTGCTCCTCAGTCCCGTTTCACGTTAAAAAAAAAACAACTGCTCGTTGTTTTTAAATTGTGAAACGATGCAGGGAGCTTAATTCTGACCTGAGGCCAGCTGCAAAGTCTTAAAATGTTTTTGGTATTGTTGGAAGGTTTACAAAATGCCTTACGAAGACCACGGCGCCTTTGCATTTAAAAATAAAATAAATTTAAAAAAAAGTTTAAAGGTTGCGTTGAGGAGGGTGGATGATGTCATAAGCATCGCCCCCATCCCGTTTTTAAATGGTTGTTATTGGAGGCATTTTTGGTTCGTTAACTTTAAAGAATCAACGTTTTTGTTACTGCGCTTTAAAAAAACAAAACATTCCAAATAAGATGAATGACCAAAGTGCTGCTGCGTCAGTTTCTGTGAAGAGACCGACGTGCACTCGTTGTGTAGTGAGTGAGCGTCGGGGTTCTTATCGGAGGATATCCGGCTGTCTCGTGTTTGTGGTTTCATGCTTCTTAAAGGAAATACTGCACAGGGCTGGGTGGGGGTTATGGCCTGCAACAGATGTTCAAAATAAAAAAACATTACAAGTTTTCATTGTCTCCTGTGTGGTCACTCACACACACACACACACACACACACACACACACACACACACACACACACACAATCAAAGCCATTCAAAAGCAGGTAATATAGCTTGTTAGAGACCCCAGATTTGATACTTTCATATTTTATAACTATGAAAATGTAACATTGATTACAAATGAGTAAAAAAAAGAACAAGTTAAGACCACACTTAGTTACAACCAAGTACAATTTAATGTCTATACAGAATCAAAAAAAAACACAACTGCAAAAAAAAAAAAAAAAAGGTTTGAAACCCAAATTCAGTCTAGGAGACGAAAGGCTCCATGGCAGCAGGTTTTTAGTCAGTAACTCTTTGACTCCCAATATTTTTGGCATTGTATTGGAGGTGATTATTTGTTGTTTTTCTATTTGCAAAAATAAAATTACAAATTCAGAAACCAGGAAAATAGAAATGACCTGATTTGTACACCCTCTTCCCTTTCTAAAACTAAAAAGGATCCCCCCCCTCCCCCCCACCCTTTGAATCATAGTGTGGAGCATGCCTGCACTTCTCTTTTCAGTCCAGCAGAGGGCAGACGAGACATTCACGCTACAAGCAGCCAAATTCTAAATTTACAAACCACCTCCAAACATTTTTACCCCTGAAAATCTCAGAATGATGATGGCAACGTACTAATCCACCATTGTTCACCTGCGTGTGGCAGCTATGTGGCATCAACACCCCCCCCACATGCATAATCTACATATACTACATCATCAAAACCTTCAAAAGCCACAATAAAAACACATTAATTCATACACAGCCTCCCCCCCACCAGGCAAGAATACAAGTACAGATAATACAGGCCGTTCTCCGTCACTCTGGAGCAGCCAATTAGACGGGGTTATTTTATTTTTTTGTGTTTCAGAACACGTCAAATAATAAATACGAATTAAATTAGATGTTTTTTGTTTTTTTTCTCCATACATCTTACGACAGAAATAACCGGTTCCCTTTCGTGTTTCTATGTAAACTCATTTTTGCATTTTGTTACTGAATTTGTAAGATATATAAAACACATTTATAGTGTTTTCATTCTTTCAAGATTAAAATTAAAAAAACAAAGATCATACTTTTTTATTATTATTTTTTTTCCCCCCATCTTCAAAATGACAGAATATGCTAATATTATGAAGAAGAAAAAAAATACTCCAAATAGATCAACTTAAAGGGAACATTCTGGCTGATCCACTGAGGAATGTTCAACAACACGCGAGGAGTGCTTTGAGGTGGTTATCGATCGCGGCAAATTTCATGACTCTGAACTGTATCATTTGACTCAAAAACTGTAAAAAATAAATAAATAAATGAATCGCTCGTCTATTATTTTTGTGGTCACAACTTAAAAATGTGTATTTGTTATTTTTGTTTTAGGAGCGACAATTTTTTATTTTATTTTTTATCTATGATCGTGAATGATTTACTTTCCCCAAGATAAATGAGGAAGGACTAAAAAAAAAACCGATTTTGGATAGATGGAGATGTTTCAGGTATCATCATCATCATCATAATAATAATGATAATAATAATAAGATATAGCTATAAAAAAAAAAAGAAGTATCTCAAGCAAACGTCAAGTTGTGATCTGGAGTAAATGACTATAAAAACCTTTGTTTATCTAAACTTTCCACATTTGAAACCGTGCAAATTAAACCATCTTGAAATGTATTCTTGTACAAAAAAATATTATAAAAAATAAAAAATAAAAAAAAAGACAGCAAAACTCAAAACAAAGTGACACACTTTAAAAAATAAAATAAATGAAAAAGAGACGACCATAATTC
>NC_046979.1:4035526-4123026 GCF_009769545.1 Cyclopterus lumpus | reverse complement strand
TGTGTGTGTGTGTGCGAGACACTCACCTGGGGGAAGTCAATGAGCATGTGGTAGGCTCTGATATACAGTTCATGCTGCAAGAAAAAAAAGGAGAGGAGAGGTGGAAGTTAAGACTGTGATCATCCATCCAATAAAGCCCCCCCCCCCCTTACTGGGCCCTGCACACTACTGACAAGTCCACATGTGGGTCCCATTACAGAACAGTTCAGGAAAACAGAAAAATAAAATGGTTTTTTTTTTTATTATTATTATTTTTAATTCAAGTTGAAATGTCAATATGTGACTATATCAAAAACTTTTAAAATCCATAATCTTGAACGTGTGTCTTTTGAAACTCAAGTATTGTTTTCTTTTTGAGGGCGGACGGAGCGAGTGAAGCCGCCTACGTTACAAAAAAGGAGCTGCGCATTATGTAATCTTCAGAGGGGAAGGAAGGAATCTGGGTGAAAGTTCACCGTCAACAAGGAGACAGTTAATCCGACCACACCGGGAGGAGGCAAACCAGTAACTCTTACTGGGGGGGGGGGGGGGGGGGACGGACAAACAAAAGCAAGGAATTTTTTGTTTGTACATGATGGCATTTGGAAACATTAACAGTGAAGTGTCTTTTCCAGGAAATGTGTTACACTTGTTGGAGGTGACCTTTTCTCAGAACTGTCATGAGCAAAAAAAACATATTTTTGACTAAACACATCCAGCAAATTCTCTGAATTCTCTTGTTATTTAAGTCCTTTGTGCTTTCGGTGACACCGACGAGTTCAAAAGTTTGCCAATTATCAATTTTTAGACGACGTAACTGCGCGTCACGATATCTTTAAGAGGATAACCGGTCATTTTTAATTATCGCCCAGCGCTACACTACTTACTCTGGTCCTTATCGGCAATGGGCTTCATGTCCCGTTGACTCGCATGCCGAACACTGAAGGTTACACACCTTAAAGACTGTGCTATACAAGCAGAGCAGGTATTTATGGCACAACTTCACCCACTACCAAGGGTGCCATGGAGAGGTCAAAACTTTCCGTAGCGTTCACAGAACTCGGTGACGATATTAAAAAAAAATAACAAAATAAATGTATAATCCATGTTAAGTGCTTTCAAGGCAAAAAGAGCTGCAACCACCCACTGTCTGCAGACCAGCAACAGTAACGCTCTGCAACATCATTTAAAATCTGCAGACGACCCTGTTTTTTTTTTTGTTTTTTTAAGAATAAGCAACTCTTACATTACTGTGAGTTGAAAAACTTGTGGCCGAGCGTAAAGAGAACGTATTGGTTCACATGTTTCACGGTGCGGTGTCTTGCCCAAGGACACGTGGACAGGAGGACACCGTGGGAAGGCCCTTCAAGATTAACCCCCCCCCCCTGCCCTGCCTTAGATTCAAGGTTCGGCCATGATACTCCTGTGCAGTGGCCTATTTGTCACTTTCTTATTATAGAATCCGCTGCATGGCCGACGCTCCCACACACACACACACACACACACACACACACACACACACACACACACACACACACACACTTCACGTACAGCGAGCTGGTTAGCGTCTTGCTTGTTCTTACCACTTGCAGAATGGTGGGGTTGCAGCCGATGATGAAGGGCAAACTGCGGAAGCCCTTGATGCGATGGGCGATTCGCACCGGCAGCTCCTTGTGCAGGTACTTGGCGCTGCTCTGAGATCAGACAGCGGACGAGGAAAAGCAAGTCAGCGGGGAGTCACGCAGATCAAAGAGCTCAAAAAAAAAATATTTAAAAAAAGGTAAACTTGGCGGTTCTCTCATTGTTTTAGTTACCAGGATGTGGTGCCCATCGGGAGACTTCCCAGAATACAGCAGGGTTGCTAAGGTCAGTCGCACTGAGGCCTGGGGAGACATTAACACGTACGATCACACACACACACACACATGTTTGGAGTCAGGACTGCGGGTCACGTGACACTGTGGGACACCCAGAAAGACTTTCCGCCATCAACACATTAATTTCCTGACCCACGCACATTCAGAAATAGCAATAATAAATTGTTATAAATAAATATATAATATAAATAATAAAAATGTAAATAAACCATCTCATCAAAGAATAAAGTAGCTTAAACAGTATATTTTCAACTAGAGAAATGCATAACTTGGTTAAGGAAGCAATAGATAAACCGATTAAATCGGCTGCGGTTAGCTTCTCTATGGAAGCAAGAGATACAAGTATGATAATTGTACATGCCACTGAATACCAAATATTGAAATTCATAGCGTTTAAACATTTCCCTTTAAACTATGTATCTAAATGTATTTGTTATTTACAGCTGAAAGAATACGGATACAATTGTTACACGTGCCATAACTTCCCACGGGGATGAATAAAGTATGTTTGATTCTATTCCACAAAACACAAATGTAATTATAGTCAGATCTAGACGGGGCAGTGATATTATAAGCCTATTAATTCACACAGCCTGTCATTTATTGCCAGTTGTTCTCCTGCATTTGGCAGCTGCGCCTGTATCGGAGTAAGACTCCGATAGGACAAGGACTCCGTCATATGTGTGTAATATTATTTTAGGAGAGAAGACAGGTTTTATACAAGTTAAATTGTTGCTTGTTATTTGCAGGTAGTGCAGCAGGAGTTATAATGGCCCGAAGGGAACCCGCTAACACCAAATACGGGCTTCAGGCGTGTTAACTCAGTCATTTAGAAAGCTGTGTTGACTCTGCTATGACAGTGTGAACACGTTGGCTCAAGTGATCCTTTGCAGAACCGGTACAAAGTACAAGATCCATGAACAGCCACAGCAATGTCAATCTTTTGTGTGCGTGTCCCCCCCTCCTCTTTATTTAATCCCTCTAATCATCTTATGACCTCCACCAGAGCCCTTTGCTGGGACCCACTGCACCAGGTTAATGTGTATCTCTAAGTCAGATGACCGAAAAACTGCAGCCGACTATAAATCAGCCACAATTGTGCACTTACACATATATTAGTCATATTGCTTTGGACAACTTCGTTGTTGCAGCCGATGTCCATGTTGGGGAAGGGCGGTGGTTTAATGACATTATTATTGAACTTGAGCATGCAGCTGCAAATTCCTTCCTCATTTAACAGTTAACTGTAAAGACATACTTGATGTGTGTGTGTGTGTCCAGTCATATTAAACAGACAGCTGGAAATCATTTAACAAAACTATTGAGGCCTTCATATTCTTTCTTGGCATAAATAAAAAATAGTTTGAGAAGAAAAGGAGGGGGGTGGAAAAGGTTGTGGAGAGGAACAAAAAAAAGATGCATTCATAATTGACAACATGTTGCCATACAACAAGTGCTGGTACAAGCTGGTATTGTGAACTGGGTCAACTTGACCTCCATCGCTGAAACTTAACACCCGATGAAACGAGCTTATAGGCGACAGCTTTTCCAGTGCAGTCACCACCAGAGACATCATTTCTCTGGTGGACATCATTCCTTCCCCCACCCCAAAGTGACGGCGTTACTTTGTCCCCGACGAAGGTCACTCGCATAGAAAAACACAATGTTCTCACAAAGAACCGCGACGCTGCATTCAGGGACTCGGCGGAAGAATCGTTTAAAATAGCGGTTAGAGCTAATTTAACGGGACTCGCAACTATTGAGTTGCTATAATATATGTATTTTATAATCGTGCACATAATCGAGATTAACACACACACACACGATATACATAATTAGTTGTCACGGGAAATGAATTGCATCAAACAATAGCTACTTTTGTTTAAGTTTGACATAACGTCGCGCTGGCTCTTCGATGCGTTTTTACTTTAAATAAACACACGGTTGTGTAACGTAACGTCACATTGGAGAAAGCCAGCCGCGCGCGCACACCTCAAATCGGGTGCCCAACTACGAACTCTTACTACACGAGTTCGCTTCGAAATACGAAGCAGCGTCGTATTTTACGTGCCCTCTCCCAGTGTCCGCGAACGCATCGCAAAACCCCTCGCTAGCAGCTAGCTTACTCGCCCCCTCC
Source organism: Cyclopterus lumpus (assembly GCF_009769545.1). Taxonomy (NCBI): domain Eukaryota; kingdom Metazoa; phylum Chordata; class Actinopteri; order Perciformes; family Cyclopteridae; genus Cyclopterus; species Cyclopterus lumpus. The sequence continues at coordinate 4,119,033 of NC_046979.1, read as the reverse complement.
TCGTTGTCGGAGCAACGGGTATCAGAAGAGCGCACGTAATGTCACGTTTTTTTACCTTTTCTGCGGAAACGTCGATCGCAGACTGGTTGTAAAACGAGGTGACAGTCTTCGACCGCTCCCTCGCCATCTCCGAGAAGCCCTGCATCGAGGACGTGGACCGAAACCTGCGGCTCCCGGCGCCGGACATCGGCGGCACTGTTGTGGTGAGGGTGGCCAGCAGGAGGTTGCCGAGCCTCGGCCTGAGCCCGCAGGTCGCGCCGCTCAGCATCTCCACCGCGATACCCGCCAGTACCGGACGCATTTTTTGGGGGGAAAGACGAGCTGTAGTGAGTGGACACTCAGGGGGTGGGGGGGGGGGGGAAGGGGGCTGCCCTGTTCCCTGTTATTAGCAGTGAATGGTTTGCTACGAGGCCATTAGCTTTGCGTCGAAATGGTGCACAAAAGGCACGCATCCGAATACAGTAGAGAGGGTACAGAAAGGGCTTTGCCCCCATTGGCCAGCAAGGGGAAATCTGGGGGCGACGCCGTGACAGCTCAACCAATCAGTCGGTCCAGAGGCGGAGATAACCACGCCCCTTGTACAGAACTGCAGGGAACAGCCGGACTTGGCCCGATAAACAACAAGTCCTCTGGCCCGTGACACTGAGCTCGAGAGGAAAAGGGGCGACACGTGCATGTTTACAAATCCTGCGCATGTACTCGAACTTGATTTGGTCTAAATTGTACAATATAACAATACTGAGTTACAAGTAAAAGTCATCCTAAAACATCAGTTTGTGTTTTTTGTAACATATATACACACACACACACACAAACACCACAACTGCAGACACACACAATCACAAAATTTTAAATGCAATTATTTGATTTATTAAATCAAGAATATGTGTACAACTTCATGACAACACATGGGTGAGTTGCACACAGAAACACACACACACGGTAGAAGTACTGTAGGATTAGACGCAATATAGAAGAAACACAATTTACTGCATTTACTCAGCAGCCAGTAAGAAGGCTGCTTTTCTACACAGCAGTGTTGACCTTTTTAGTGAGGACTGTTTGCATTACATAACAGTTACTTTTAACAGCAAGGTCCAAAGACTGAATTAATTCATCCTGACTCACAGTTTTGTCTCACCGTATCAAGTTTTTTTTTTAAACGCTAAGGTTAGCATTTATTTTCTGGCAAACATTCAAAGTACATGTTAATTTAACAGGAAGGCACTCAATTAAAACGCAATGTGTGTTTTTTTTGTTGTTTTTTTGTTTTTAAAAATAGGCTCCATCTTTTATAAGCTACAATATAAAAAAATAAGCAGTAATTTGCAGGTTGAGTTTTCGGATTTCACTTTCCAGAGATGCACACAAACCGGGTCAGGAATTCCTGGGAATGTCAGCACAGCCACATCGACGGGCCATTTGCTTAATCACCATTGTGTTTGCTCATTCGGGGGATAATGACTATAATAATAATACACAACTACATAAAAAATAAAATAAAAGAAGTGTGTGTCACATAGCGACAATTGACAAATCTCTTCTGTTGGCTGCTATTCCCAACAGCAGCAACATTGATGTATATTGGGATACAATTCTGCTCATTAAAACGGTTATTTTACTGTTGATCTCACAACATAAAAGTCCCTTTTCCTCAAACTGAGACAGAGCGGCATGTGGGAAACAAACCGTAGCTCGTAATGACCTATATTCCTCCCCGTTAGAAAAACACCTGACGGTCCAATCGTGAGTTTCAGCCACGCAGCACCGAGTTGCTCAGGAGGACTTCTCTCTCTTCCACACGATCACCATGTTCTTGTCGCTGAGGGCCACCAGGAAGTGGAGCTCGGGGTCCATTGCTACGCTGTTGATGGAGGGACCCTCCACCTGTCCGCGGTCCTTCCTCACCAGGGTCGGCCACTCCAGCACCTGCCGAATCAATCAAGGACCGCGTTAGCGGGTCAGCGGCGGTGAGCAACGCTTCACATTGACGCACAAAAAAACATATTTAGTAGCAACACCAGCAACTTGTGAACACATCTGTGGTTTTTAAAGTGCTAAAGTGTCAATAAAGAATTTAATTTTTCCACCATCTGACTACTTTTCCAGCAATGTCACCGTGTTCCCATATCTCATTAAATTACAGTTGATGAGCTGAATGGGAATAGCATTTATGCCTACCGACATAAATAGAGGGTTCCCCTACAATATTTCATAAAAGCAGAGCAGTGTAGGTTAATAGGACATTTTTTTTCGAGAAGATAAGATACCTCAGTGGGAAGTACGGGTTTCCCCGTGTGGAGACTGTTTTTCTGCAAGTTGGAGACGTGGTACGTCCACAGCCTGCCTTTGTCGTCACCACACACGATGTAGGCTCGGCCTAGAAAAAAGGGAGAGGGGAACGAGCCGACACGCATAATGTCAGCACCACCTCAGGCTCAGGTATACATTTCCAGTGGAATACGCTCAAAATAAAATAAAAAATAAAGGCAGAAAGGCAGCTAGAGGAGCATCGGTGTAATACTCGGGTGAATAGTGTTTATAAGATGCGTAGTGAGTAATACATTTGGGGAAATTACCTGGGCAGGTGTTGAGAGCCAGGTAGGGGATATCAGTGTTGGCCCACTGCAGCTCAGCCAGAACCACAGCGCAAACCGCCCTGTCCTTCTTGTCCGGCCGCTGGGCCTTGGTCCTGCTCCAGCTCCACAAATAAATGGAACAATGCATGTAGTTCTTGGAGGCTAGATGACAAAAAGAGGAGAACATTTAAGCAAAGTCATGGCACAGAAAACAAGGGGGGCAATTTCGGGGGAAAGGATTTTTTTTTTGGTGCAGATCTCGCAGAATTTAAGATGTTCTTAAAATGTTGAAATTAAGAGAGCTGGCAAACATTACCTAATTTTGATTGATCAGACCTAAAGTTAAAAAGCATACAACACATGTTTTATAGCTGGGTTGTATGTACTAAATACTTGTGGGTAAAGTCAGACATGGAGTCCATTGGAAGTCATGGTCTTAAGAGACAGGAACCAACAAAAACAAAAGTATAGTGCCACCTAGTGGTGAGCAAACTACTAACACAATGTGAATTTTAATAAGCCATTAGCTAGTCCTCATTTACAGTACAGTGGTATACTGTAAAGAGCCTCACTTACCCACGATGTCATCCGTGAGAAAACTAAGGCCATCAATGGTGTGGTAGTCATGGTCTTTGTCTTCCTTCTTATATATAGGGAACGTTATCTCCATCTCTTTGGCCCTATTGAGAACAACAAAACACACTAAATGTTACTGGCTGGTCCGATGTATCTTCGGAGCAAAGTGACACTTACATGGACACAAGGACACAAACGCGTGCGCACGCCGCGGAAGCCTTTACCTCTTTGTGGTGGTGTTGTTCTTGTTGTTGTTGTTGGCACCGAGCACTGTGTTGTAGCAGTGCAGGCCGTCCTCGCAGGCAGTCAGCAGGTGTGAGCTGGGGGACGCGGGGGGGAGGCAGATGTGCAGAGGGGTGGTGCTGATCTCCAACACAAGCAGCTGACTGGAGGGACAAACAGAAATATTCTCAACGCTGCAGCCGGCACCTCGACAAAACACACAAAACCCTGCTGGTGAGGCTTGTTTAGAATATTAAATTTAACTTTAAAAATGTATGGAGGTGTGTCGATTTGCTTCCAGTCAAAAAGGTGTGACATTTGATTTCCTAAAAAACTAAAAATGTACAGACTCACTGGACAAGAAAAGAGACTTTTTCTCCAAGCATAAATACTCACACTACTTTGTAGTTGTACTTGCTATCCACGCCACCGATGTCCCACATCACAATCTTCTTATCATACGAGCCCGCTGCGTGAGAGAAAGTGAACTGGTGAGTGATACGGTGAAGTAGAGTATATGATGAGCCTCAATGACACCTTTTTTTTTTTTTTTTCCTGCTACAAAATATAATACTGCAATTTGCCTACCTACAATAATCTACGTGCCTTTTAAAAATGATTCAACATACTTTACGAGAAACACCGTTGCAGTCATTGAGTTTTTAATTAAGAATTATTATTCTATGGGTCTGACGATGCTGGAGCCTCTGAATCGGGGTGACTGTCCACTACACAGAGCTCACGCCCGCCAGTTCTTAAAAATCAAATCAAATAAAAAGTAGCCGTGTCTCACTGAAGAGGAAGTTTCCCTGGTGGTGGTTGAAGCGGAGGACCGACAGCGCCTTGCGGCTGGCCCGGAACTCTCCGTAGGCCACGTTGTTTCTGGGGTGGATCAGTTTGACCAGCCCCCTCTTCCCACCCGCTGCCACGATGCTGCAGTGTTGAGCCGAGGCCCCGCCTCCTCTGGACATCAACACCGTGGACCAGGAGAGGGAGAAGAACTCCTGTAGTGGGAAATGACAGATGCAAACGAATCAAGCTGGCATTATGATACGAATACTGACAATTGCAATAATAAATTCTAAAAAAAACAATACATGAAGTGCTCTAAATGGTCTGCAAACGCCATGCTGTCACTATAAAATCGCTTAAAAAATGTCTCTAGTCATCTGTGAATGTAGGTGTAGAAATCAACCATTTAGAACAAAGTTCATTCGATGATTAATGGAGCAAACCTCTCCAGGAACTTTGTACTTCTTCATCACCATCCCGGTTTCACAGTCAATCACACAGAGAGAGTCTCCACCACAGGTAGCAACCAAGCGGCTTCCTCCTCCGGCGCCTATGGATGCATGAAAAAGGGGGGGAACTGAGTTAAAGCCTTTTCGTTTTTGATCATCTAACCCCCAATTAAAAAAGGCCTCGGGGGTTGCCCTGATGAATCTGAGGTTAACCATTTTTCTTAATCTGTTGAAACGGTACCGGTGGAATCTGGCAGCGGCTGGAAGGCACAGGCCCACAGCTGGGTAGAGAAGTCTTCCGAGCTGTCCTGTTTACTGTGGCACTGGAGGACGTGGAGAGGCTTCAGACACACCGGCTGCTGGAGGAGGGGAAGCATGGAGACACAAAAGGGGAAGACGGAGAGGAGGCGATTATAGGTGACTGATGGGGTGGTGGGGGGGGGGATATAAAGCTGAATGTAGTTGAGACATTATTGTGGACCAGATGTAATGCAGACCTCTTTGGTGGCGTCAGGAACAACAACACAGGGTTGAGTGTCTAACAGCTGTGCGTACATCACCTGCATCCTGCTGCAGCTCTTCATTTTGGACGGCGGGTCAGCGTCTCTCTGCCGGTCCGTTCGGTTCTTCCGTTGCATCCGAGCTCCGTCGCCCTCTTTGGTTTGTTCCACTTCAGATCCTCTCCCGGGCGCCTCTGCCCTCCCCCGCCCTCCGGTGGGTGTGGCGGGAGGCCGACTTATCTTGCGGGGGCTCATCCTGACGCCGCTGGTCTGGGTTAGCGTCGGAGGTTTGCGGCCCAGGACGGATTTGCGAGGACTCGCTTCGGCCGGGGAGACCGGGAGGTCGGAGCGCAGTTTCTTGCGAGGCGTCAGGCTTACGCCGGCGCCAACTAGCACATGTTGTTTCCTCTTTGTAGACGTTGAGACGTCCTGAAAGAAGAAAAAAAAAGCAGCTAGCTTTAAAATCAGCTCATACTACTACTGGTACTCTCTAAAGTGACTTTATAGTTTCAGAATCACAATGACAGCCAGTTTAGGTGGAGATGGTGTGTTGAAGCGTCTTTTTGAGATCTTACACAGTTCTCCTTCGTGTCTGCAGACCCCTTGGTCTCCGGTTCTCCCTGTGGTTCCGTCAGAGAGCGCAGGTACTCCTTAGCAATAATCTCCACCTAAGAAGCAAAAGGATACAAAGAGCCAGACGAGTCACTGAAAATGTAAAGAGGGCAACGCAAAAGAAAGAAAAAGGGGCCCAAACTTCTCCCAACGTCGTTGACGTACCCTCCATTTGGTGAAGTCGCTGACTGAACTGGGTCCGTATTTAACCTGCTGACGGGCGGCGTTGACAAAGTTTTTCTTCAAGGTGGACAATTTCTCCGCTGTGATGGGATCCGGGAGAGAGAAGCTCTTCTCCCACACGGCAATGATCTAAAAATGACCCAAAAAAAGATGGAGACTTTGTAACCGAACTGGCTATTTGACATTATTCTTAAGCCTCTATTACTTGACCCGAGTATATAAGGAGGACAACACTCCAATTATAAAATGAAAGCAAAAAAGTAAGCAGTCGGTTCCATACCCTTGTCCTCAGGTTCTCACTGTAGACATAGCGCAAGTGGTTGGCAGTAGTGCTGACATCTTTACCGTTGTGAATCCTCAGTTTGGGCAACAACACCATCAGCTTGTAATTATCACTCACCTGGAGGAAGAAAAGTAACGCGATCAGTCAAATATAAAAAGGCCCAGTGAACTTTTTCATGACCAAAAAGCTAAAGAAGACGTTTTCATTCGATATTAAAAGTTACAGTAAAATAGATGTGAATGCAGAGATAATTTTTGTGTCATCAACTGCATTACATAAAATAATAATTAATTGATTTGGACTGAAACTAGAGGTGACAACCCCTAACCGCTGGGTTTTAGGGTGGCTGAACACGGGGAAACTTTCACGCAACTAGTACCATTGAAAAAAATAAATAAAAATCTTGTCTCAATGCAAATAAATCGTTTATTTCCCCTTTTTTTATTTGGTCGCTTCTCCTGTGTTGTAAAACTAAAAAGAGGCTGTGGGTCAAAAAGAGAACAATGGATCATTTCACACTCTATTCAAGGATGCATGATCCAATTAGCCTTTGACAATTTAATTAGATCGAAGCTGCGACCAACAAAAGTTCTGCGAAAGTTTTCACAATGCAAAGCCAGCCGTGAGAATGAGCTTGCACAACATTATGGTCCTTTAAGATTTAACAGGAGATGGAAAGACAAGTGTGAACATGACCTTTGACCCTGACATGACTACTTAAAAAAAAAAACGAACCCCCCTAAAATTGTGGACTAAACGCAAATAGAAAGCCACCAGCCACATCCTCACAGTGATGTACAGGTTGTCCTCCATCTTGAGCTCTTCCAGACTGCTGAGAGACTCCAGAGTGGTGACATCCTCCAGCTGGTTGTCGCTGAGGTCCAGGTAGCAAAGCGCGGGCAGCTCCAGGTTCTTGGGTAACTCCTCCAGTCCGTTCCCGGAGAGATCCAACCGCTCCAGGGACTGGAGCCGGGACAGCAGCCTCACGGGCAAGTCCTGAGGCTTCAGTCCCAGCCGGGATAAACTGAACACAAGAGAACTTAAAGTTAATGGTTCCCCTCCCCGAGGCAGGTAACTAAACTCAACACCAATAAAATCTGCAACGTTTCTTTCCAGCTCAGCGTTTAGATTGCAAAAGTAAATTAAATGGTCGTCGACACTGAGGTTCCTCGATCACATGCACAAATAAAACACTCAAAATCTACTTTTTCTTTATCAACTTCAGTTTCAATTGTGACATAAATGCACAAAAGGAAAGAAAAAACTTGGTTGTGACTATGTTTATATATTTTTTTAATTCTACTGACACCTATCCATATTATCTTGATTGGTGCATGAATAACAATTTCAGTACATTTAAAAAGTCCTTGAAATGTAATAGAGTGTATTTTTCTGCACACAACAAATACTGTACAATAAAAATTGAAAAAGCGAACACTATCGTAAGGACAAAAAAAAAAACATGCTTACTTTAGTGTCTTGATTTGCTCCAGTTTGTTGGTTTTTGGGGAGCCTTTCTCCAGTAAAAGTGTGTCCGTTATTTTCGCCATTGCTTTAGCTGTAGAAAAATAAAAGACCACAATTCGGAAAGTTAAGATAATCAACTGTGGAGTGAAGCCAGGGTAGAGAAGAGTGAATTCAGTGCCCTCTTCTTTTGTAAGATTCAGGTCTGACCACACCCATCATCGTCATCACTGATGGGTGCTTCCAGGTGCTGTGCTGCACCTATGGTGACCCACCGGGGAGCACCAACCACACCCTGAGCACTCAGTCTACATTGCTGCAAAGCTTTTAACTTTAACTTCTGCACATTCCTGTGCAGCTCTTTTGACAAATTTCATTGTATTTTTCATACTTTTATTTAACATTTTGACCCTCGCTTTCATTTGTATTTTCTATTACTTGTTTATTATATATATTATATATCTTACATTTGAATACATTCTACACTGGTTTTCATCTTTCGTTACAGAAGTTACAGATTGTCGATGTTTAGGCTGGTTTTCTTTGTTCACATTCATACTGCAATACACATTGACCCCCCTGTGCTCATTGCTTACTGGTTTTCACAGAAGACAATCCACTCACCAGTGGATGTGCCTATTGTTGGGGGTAGTTTTGAGGTGATTATAAGTGTGTATATATATATATATATATACACTTTAAGATTGGACTCAAAACTATTTATAATGCTTTTTGTGGGTTTATGGTCCACCTAATTACCAAATTAGCCGAGCTACATCACTACTTGCACATACTGCACAAGCCCTCGAGACCAGACTAATTAATGCCTAAAAATGTAAAATGCAACTAGTGTTTCTCTTTGTATTAAAATGATTTTCCACAATAACAACAACAACAACACAGACATGTTTCAAGTTTCAACTGCGTGTTTTGTAACTCAAAACAACAATTACCTCTTGAAATATTATAAATTAAAAAAACAACTTTATTTTCGTTTATAAAGTATATTCACGTTTATTCGGCCCCGCCAGCCACGTTGGAAGCACCACTTGTATTTCGAGGCTGCTACGTCCACATTACAGACAATAAACCACTTATTTGTGAGTTTTAGTGCGTTTATATTCCATAAGCAAATATTAGGTTAATTAATTTGTTATTATACATGATTTAAAGGACTTACCGACACTCGATAAACTCCTTCTGTGGCTGCTGAGCTTTCCCGGGGGAAACTTAGTTAGTTCCGGTGGGCGTGGTTTACAGTGATGGGTTTTTAAAAGGGGCGTTTTTCCCCCTGAGCTGAGACTTCCAGGCTGAATGTGGAAGCCCACAAGTTGACAGAAGTACTGAGACCTTGAGTAAAAGGTAACTGAGGTACAAAGATACAAGTACACGTTCTGTATTCAAAACCAGCACCAGAAGTACCCATTAATGCCGAATGTCCTATTTCTAAATATGATATGCTATTACTGGATTATCATTAGTGATGCATTACAAGTGTAGATGTAGGGGGCCGATTTTGCCCATGTTGCTTAACCCCCATTATAAAATAGCATATTCAAAATTACATTGTGTACTTGGTAACTAGCTAAATCTGCAAAAACTACAGTTTATAAATACATGTTGTACAATATTGCCTTCTAAAAATAACACTGTAGAGTAGAAGTATGCAGACGCATAATATGTAGAGTTGAGTACAGGTGCCTCAAAATTGTATTGTATGTGTGTGTGAGTGTGCGCGTGTGCGTGTGCGGGTTGAAAACCTCTTTAAATAATCCTCTAAAAATCTACAGAGGCAACACGTTTCGCTAGGTGGCGATGTTCACTGATTTTAACAGGTGCGTCGCCTTCACGGCGACAGAAAAAAAAGAAGAAGAAGAAGAAGCACGTGACGCAGGATGAGACTATGGCTACAGATTGTGGCGTCACTGCTTGCGCGTGCAAAGGCATCCGGCGGTGTCTCCAGTGTGACACTTTAAAGGGACAGTCGGAGGTGAATAGACCAAAGGTAAACGCATCTGAGCTGCACTGTACACATTTTTTTATCGGCAGGAAACGGACGCAGCTGTTTTGCTCGCGCGACTAAAAAAAAAAAAAAAAAAAAAAAGCAGCTACGGAAGCCCTCACAGGACACGCTTAAGGGGCGCTTTCCTCGGTATGACTGGATACTTTGAACGTGTATTGCGATATAATAACTTCTTGTTAACGCCAGCTTTTCTTCTTCACAACGAGATGCAGTATGACGTTTCTGTGCTACTTTTTATAATTATTTAGATCATACATTTAGTGACTGGTTGTTATTATTATTAATAGAACAATATAAATCAATTTATTAATTATGATCTATTATTAGTCTTTATGTATTCATACATATATATACACTATTTTATATATATATTTGTTAGCTGTATCTTTTTTATTGTAAAGCACTTTGTAACTTTATTTAGTGTATAAATTAATTAAAATAGCTCCACCTTTTACCAGCTGCAACATTTAAAGCATCAATAATTCAGATGCAATAATATATCTAATTTGGAAATAGGCTCTTTTGCATACTTTTGGTCCTTAATACACACTTCACAGTTATTTGTATTCTATTGTGCATACATATATATATGTATTTATTTTTTTTAATAAATATTTTGTATACATCTGTCATCCCTGTTCTTATATTTTATTTTATTTTGTGTGTTTAGTTTATTTAGGCTATTCCATTCGGTGTCTGTACTATGACAACAAATTTCCCCTCGGGGATTAATAAAGTATATATCTATATTTTGATGCTAGTACTTAAGCAAGGTTTTGAATGCAGGACTTGTATTTACTTCCTTAAGTAAAGGATCTGAGTACTTCTTCCTCCACCTCCAGTTATCTCTGCTCGACTGTCATGCGCATTTCATGCTGTCATATTGCACATTATTATTATTATTATTTTGTTTTTGTCTCAAGATTGTGCATCATTTTCTCTACGACGCTGAGACGAGGCTCGCAATTCGCAAAGAGGCGCAGGCTGCGTCCTTTGCCTTTCCCGGTGTCTTCCTGCGGGAGAACTTCATATCGGAAGAAGAGGAGAAAAAGCTGATGAGCGCGATGGACCAGGATTCGTGGAATGAGTCTCAGTCTGGTCGAAGGAAACAGGTGACGTGGAACACGTGTATTTTTTGAACGGCATCTGCAAGGTGCATCAAGACAAACAAGAGAGTTGGGTTGTGTATAATTTTTTTGTACACAGACAAGTAAAACTATAGGCTTTAAACAGTTAGTGGAGACTAAAACGATCCACACGTCTTTAGAAATTTTCCACATTTGAATACATTATAATTATTATTGCTGATATATTCTGATGAAATAAACAAACATCGTTTCTCATATTGTTGCAGGACTTTGGACCAAAGATTAACTTCAAGAAAAAGAAAGTGCGTGTTGGTGGCTTCAGTGGACTACCTGCTGTGAGCCAAAAACTAGTGCTCCGAATGCAAAAAGAGCCAAATCTAGCTGGCTTTCATCCAGTGGAGCAGTGCAATCTGGATTACCACCCTCAGCGGGGCTCCGCCATCGATCCCCACCTCGACGACTCCTGGCTGTGGGGGGAGCGGCTCGTCACCATCAACTTGTTATCAAACACGACACTCACCATGTCCCTCGAACGGGGTCTGCCAGAGTTGGGACTAGCAGAGGAGGTCCATGTAGCCGTTCGTCTCCCTCGCAGGTCTTTAGTGGTGTTGTACGGCGAGGCACGGCACAGATGGAAACATGCCATTCATAGGGACGATGTTCAGGAGCGCAGAGTTTGCAGCACCTACAGAGAGCTGTCTGCAGAGTTCCTACCCGGAGGGCAGCAGGCAGAGCTGGGAGCTCAGCTGTTGAACATTTCTTTAAGCTTCAAAGGAACTCCACTATAGGCTCGTCTGATGATACAGAACAGTGGTGGGGGTCCAGACTCCTTGGGTGACTTGATACAGTTCAAGTCAGACATGCATTTCTATGAAATAGAATTGTATAAATGTAATTATTACATGTTTTTTGTTTTTTTAACCAGAGTATGAAATGCAGCATTTGCGATCATGAATTAAAACAAAACCAATCAAATCCACAAAAGCGGATCAAATAATGGGTCATAAAACAATCCTCTATAGTAACGGGTTGTTTTTCAAATGAACTCAATACCAGCTGTCTTTAGAAGCCATATTTTCTGCAGACCTCATTCTTTTTAATTCTCTTTTCATAAAAAAAGAAGAAAAAAAAGAAGAAGAAAACCACTTCCTTACACACTCTGCCTCACATTGTTTTGTTTTTTATGTAGAGTGGGTACTTGCATTTCCTGCAGTGGTGACTGGAACTGGGGTGTGGCCGAATTTCCTCCCAACACACACCAGCTGTGCCGCTGGTGTGGCGTTCAGCTGTAACGTGAGGAGCACTGCGAGCTCAGGTGATCAGAAGTCGCTGCAGTACAGAAGCGTCATAAAGAATGTGAAGATGTCAAAGCTCTTCATCTCTGCTGCCGCTCGCATATTGCCAAACACTCCTAAAAAGGATTGTATTTTGTATTTATATCATTCATCTGCATGGTAGCTAGTAACTGCAGTTGTCAAAAGTGTAAACAAAAAGCAAGCAAGTAAAAGTCCTGCATTCAAAATCGTAAGTACAAATCTATCATCATCAAACATATACTTAACATAAAAAATAATCTAATGGGTTATTCAATTTAAGTACTTTAAATTGGATTGGATTGTGTTTTATACCGTGTACATCACATTAATATTACATGCTCTGCGCTACTGCCGGGCAGTGTAAAAAAAATATATATATATATATATATATATATATATATATATATATATTATAATGCATATATATTATAATGCATGTGTTGAATTATATGTGTTATTAATTATGTGAATCTGTAAAGTATCTAGTAACTGAAGCTGCAAAACAGTGTTTCCCAACCCCCTGAATTATTAAGTACTAAAAAACATTACAAAAAGTTAAGTGCAATTTCCTAAAAAAAAAATTCTTTCATGTTCATGGACCAGCCTCTTTTATTTTGAAGGCCGCAGCCGGACATCCGTGTTTACTCTCTGCTGCCCTGCCGCACAACCTGTTTGTTGATCGCTTATGTGGCTTATTAACACCCCGAGTTTATTATAAGCCGGGTAGATTTCTCGAGGGGGGGTCGGGGGGGGGGTGGATTCAAGTTCCTCGTCGCCGTGAAGAAGAGACCGCTTAGCGAGGAGCCCGACAAGCCGGCAACGAGTACGCGTTTACTCGGCGACTGAAATTAAACTGAGAATAGGCTTCTTCTTCTTCTTCTTTTTTTTTTCTCCCTTCTCTCAAATGTAGCATGTTAAGCTAGCTGCGTCGCGCGGACAGCGTACACACAGCCGCCCGTTTGTGTTCCGAGCGCGAGCGTGAAGTGTAGATAGGTGGCTACCAAAAAAAAAAATATATATATATAATAATACTTTTAAAAAAACAAAAAAAACAGCGTGTCAACGTGTCAAGAATAATCGCCGGTTGGTCTATCCCCGGTCCCCCTCCTCCCGGGTGCTAACACCCCCCCGCAACCACCCCGGTCGCCGACCGAATTAATGGCCGGAAATCCGAGGAGGGGCGCCGGTCTCATCGGCTTGATGAAGGACGCCTTTCAGCCCCACCAGCAGCCTCTCCAGCCTCACCAACCTGCAGTGGTCGATAAGAAAATGGTGGAGAAATGCTGGAAACTCATGGATAAGGTATTGACACTGCTTTGGGTATATATATATATATATATATATATATATATATATATATATATATATATATATATATATATATATATATATATTTTAAAAAAACACACACACACAAAACGGAACTGAAAACGAGACACTTGACTTTTTTTTGGTCAGTTATCAGTAACGTCAGTGAGCTCTTGACTACATCCAGCTTCCCTCTTTCTAAGCAAACAGCTGTTCTTCTTCTTTTGACTTGTATGTTAACTAGATTTTCATATTCAATAACCACAGCACGAGAGGCATCATCAAGAGAAGTATTTTGAGCAGTTATTTGTGGGTTCTGTCTACTACACGATGGTCTACATGAGAATATCCCCCCCCCCCCCCCCCCCCACACACACACACACACACACACACACAAAATTGGAGGATCATAGGTGTCCCTAATGCATTATCTAATTTGAGATAATGCATAGTGAGTGATGCTAATCTGTTGATGACTTTGTGGACACCTTCGTGGGTTTGGTGTTTTTAGATTAAAAGGAGGTGCGTGTTTTGTATTGATGAGAAGGCCGGCTGACACGCATCTTTTCCACAATCCTTAACGAAGCTAGTCAGGAAGAGAAGAAAGCCGAGAGGGATGAAGAGACAAGAGTTCACAATGAGACTGGAGCAAGAAGAGAGACAGACATATATATATATATATATCGGATAAGACAACACGCACTGTACAACACACACTGTGCTGTGCTTAGAGCCGTCACCTCGTTTACAGTACTATGTGTGTTTTGTTTTTTGTGTGTCACATGGCACCGACTGATCCCTGTTGCTGTTGGAAGGTTTTTAAAACTAAAACTTCCAGTCATATGCTTCCGCTTAGGACTGGGGGATAATGCAGTGTTGCGGTCGTGTTTTATTGCCCCGTGAGGTGCAATTGTATTGTGATAGTGTGACAATCAGTCCGGTCTAAAGTCTATGAGTTGCAGCGAACATCTGTTTGATTACTTTGTGGTTCTTTTTACATACATTTTCTGAATAATGTGCATGTCGATTTCTGAATTATTCTGAATTATTCTCATCAGCTTGCTTTTTCAACCACGTTCTCCCAACTTTTGATCCCTCGGGCCTCGAAGTAAACAACAGATTAGTTCACACATGTTCATGTTGCATAGCAAACATTAACTAACACACACACACGCAGCCTCCCTGCCATCTCTGTCGCGGTGTATTTATTAACACACACTGTCCACCGCCGTGTCTTCCTTCCTCTTTTTTTGCTGCCCGAGCAACAAAAAAAGAAAGTAAAATGCCTCAACAAATCTTTTTTGAAGAGATTGAGAGTCGAGTCCAGTATTCATTCATTCAACCAAACTAAGCCGCGTTGGCGCGTGAAAGCCCCCTCGTGATGTGTGCAGAACTTTTACTTTTGATAACTTCAGATATTTGGTCATATAAGGACAGGGTCTTGTAATGGCCTGTATGGACAGCAAGACTAGAAATATTGTGAGCCCGTCTCTCTGTGTGCCATCCAGGTGGTGCGTTTGTGCCAGAACCCCAAGGTGGCGTTGAAGAACAGCCCGCCCTACATCCTGGACCTGCTGCCGGACACCTACCAGCACCTACGCACGGTTCTGTCCCGATACGAGGGCAAAATCGAGATTCTCGGGGAGAACGAGTATTTCCGCGTGGTCATGGAGAACTTGACCAACAAGACGAAGCAGACCATGAGCCTTTTCAAGGAGGCCAAGGAGAGGATGTTTGAGGAGAACTCCCAGCCCAGGTTGGCTTATATCCTGATGGATGACATGTCATTCATCCTTTTGTGTGTGTGTGTGTGTGACAAAGTTCAGGCTTATCATTGTTTTAATTGGCTCCATATCCATGAAATGAGCCCTAAAGATCATACTGGTGAAAAACAGCCTAACTATAGCAGTCATACTGCCGATGACTGATGCCACCTTTTTATCTAATATAAAAAGTTAATTAATTACGTATTACGTGGCTCTGCAGTACAACATTGGCCGATTTTAGAAGAGTACAATTTCACGTAAATGCTCACGTCTGCAGTATTTATTGCAACTTTATCTTTGCAAAAAAAAAAAGTAAAAAGTAAAGTGAGTCCTGTCTCCCGTTAAAAGCGTTGCACCCGCAAGACCTTGAAACAGAATTTAGAAACATACATCCATCCATCCATCCATTTTCAATACCGCTTATCCTCATTAGGGTCGCGGGGGCGCTGGAGCCTATCCCAGCTGACATAGGGCGAAGGCAGGGGACACCCTGGACAGGCCTGTAATTCATTTAGATTGCATTGGAACCGCTGATCATGCAAGAACTTTCTCCACACTCCATTTTTTATATATATATATTTATTTTTAGACTTTCCATCTCTGTGATGAAATCCAGTTTGTGTCATTTGGCAGAAGCAGGCCAAGTGAACTGAAGTAAAATTTTGTATGAAGCCCCGCAATCACAATCAGACCTACTTCCCGTTTCTCAGAAAGTCATTACTAAGCGAGTTCATCCTTCCTCTTGACGCACTCTAGATTTTATTTATTTATTTTTTTTTTGATGAAGCATTTCCTCATAAAATGCTCTGCGTCGACAGCTTTGGTGAAGGTTGGCAAATGTATCGTTGCCGTGGCTCCCCGTCCTCCCCACTCGACAGGTGCACTCTCGCACTACTCCCAAATCTTTGTGAATTTATTTGAGAAAAGAGCAACAAAAAAAAGTATTGTGTTTACAAAAGTTTGAATATTACTCCCAATTTTTTTTTTAAAGTTGAAAAGAAAGTTCTGTGCATTCAGAGGGGAAGTAAAAAAAAAAAAAAAATACCGACGCTGTAGATGTGCGTGTGTGATTTGCCTCGGTTAGTAACGGATGAGCACATGTTTGGTAAATGGCTGTAATCTTTCTACTCTTGTGATCTGAATTTGGACAAATATTTCGAACTCGGTCCGATAATGTCCCTGACTAACTTGCATTTGCTTTTCTTTTCTTTTTTTTTGCCGTCCCTCTAACTCAGGCGAAACCTTACCAAGCTGTCTCTGATCTTCAGTCACATGCTTGCAGAGCTAAAAGCCATCTTCCCCAATGGCTTATTTCAGGGAGACAACTTCAGGATCACCAAAGCTGATGCTGCTGAATTTTGGAGACGGTCATTTGGGGACAAGTGAGTTTTCCACTTTTTAGGTTGTTGGCATTTAACAAAACTATGATCACTGGGGTGAGGTTTCCTACAGGCCCTTGAACGCTCTGCCCCCCCCCCCCCCCCCCCTCCCCTCCCTTCTATTGCAGGACCATAGTGCCATGGAGGACGTTTCGTCAGGCTCTCCACGAGTTTCACCCAATCAGCTCGGGCTTGGAGGCCATGGCTCTCAAGTCCACCATCGACCTCACATGCAACGACTACATCTCAGTGTTTGAGTTCGACATCTTCACCCGGCTCTTCCAGGTAAGACTCGTCTGGGGGACGCTGTGGCATCGGCAGATCCGTGGTAGTTATTCAATGAACTGCATTTTGGGTGTTCCTTTAACGCGTTCAATCTAGTAGCCCTTTTGGTTAAAAGCATTAACACGTAGAATGAGTTCAGAGGCTGCTGTACTGTAGACAACTCCACTATTGCCCCCGGCAGCTCAGCTAGTGGCCAACGACTCCACAGGATACCTGAAAAGATTAAAAAGGTATAATGTCCAAAATCCCAGAGAGACATAATATTGTATATTTGTATTCCGTTAACTTTGTGCGTGGCCTCGACGTGTTGTCACGGCGCCTTCTACAACATCCGGCTGGACCAAATAGTTTGAAGATAACGTCGGCCTTGAAAATTCGATACACTAATATTATTAGTGTCATGGGCTCAGCGTTTGTAGACGCTCGCGTGGTCCAAACATCAAACATCAAAAAGTCCGGCGGTCAACGTTTATGGGCGACCGCGTCTTGAGCGGCGTGTGCAACGCGTCGTGGTCACGCGCCTATAGTCCCGCGGGCGATGCACTGCCTAGCCAACTTTTGCTACGGGTACTTCTGTGCTGATTATAGGATAATGAAAGTAAGCCTTGTAACCACTTTGAATTATGTTATTTTATTTGCTTCCAAGTCTATTTAAAGTAGTCATAACAGCACATGTTCCCCCAAGGGGATGAATAAATATGTTCTATTGTATACGAATACATCGAAGCTACACATTAATCCAATGGAATACACAAATGGGAATGATGGAAACATCCACTGGTGTCCTGGATAGGGCGGTGATTTTTAAATATTCACATATTCCTGTTGTTCTTCCTTCATTTGGCAATCAAGGTAAATGTTTTTTTTTTTGTGTAGCACATTTCAACAACAAGGCAATTCAAAGTGCTTCACATTAAAAAGCTATTAAAAAGCATCAAAACATAATGCAAAAGAACATTCATTAAAAGATTTTTTTAAAACAGTCAAAAAAAAAAGCAAGAAATAGAATAAAAAGCAGCAGTGCCGTTAAAGAAATAAAAACGCAGTGGACTGATTTCCTTGACTCTGGTTCAATTAAAGGCGAAAGCAAACAGAAAAGTTTTCCATCTGGATTTAAAGCGTCTCTTGGGTTTGTGGTTTTTTTAAAATAGGCGATTAAACCAAAGCCATCCAAAGCTCTCCTGAAGCGCTCAAAACCACAAACAGATCCGGCCCCTTCGCATTTTTATTGTCCCTTCCTTGATTTTAATTTTGTAGCCTTCTACATTTTCTTTTATTTTTGAAGTTAGCTGGCTTTTTTTTTTTCTTCTTCTTGTTTTTGCATAAATTGGTGACTAAAAGATGAAAAAGTCTGAAATCTGTATGAGCTGAATGACTTTGTTTGTGTGCCTGCGTAGCCGTGGTCGTCTCTTTTAAGGAACTGGAACAGTCTGGCAGTCACGCACCCGGGTTACATGGCCTTCCTGACCTACGACGAGGTCAAGGCTCGACTGCACAGGTTCATCCACAAACCCGGCAGGTGAGACGCAGAATGACATTTCGAATGCGTCTTAAGAGGGGCAGTAGTATCAAGAGTCAAGTGTAGTTCACTGTGCCCAGTGTGCATCGTTTGTTTTGAGACGCTCGTCTTCTCTCTCTCTCTCTCTCTCAGCTACATCTTTAGGCTGAGCTGCACTCGGCTGGGCCAGTGGGCTATCGGCTACGTGACAGCTGACGGCAACATCCTGCAGACCATCCCCCATAACAAACCGCTCTTTCAAGCCCTCATTGATGGATACAGAGAGGGATTGTGAGTCCCGCTGCGACGCGGCATCAATGCACTGATTTATACTTCTTTTTTTTTTTTTTTAGGGTACATTGTTGTAGTTTATATGCCCTTGGGGATTCGAGAAGAGATCAGAGATTGCCCCAAATGACCCCCAGAATAGCTCTTTTAGTCAGCGACCATTGAAGGCATGTTATAGTCTTCCTTGTTTAATTACTGCATTGGTGAATGCAACCCAAATAACAAAATGGAGTATCGAGACTAGAGATTATTAAAGCCTTCTGAAAACGTGGCACAACAGTGATGAGGTCAGAGTTTTGGTTGCACTTTACACAATAAGAAAAAGTCGCCACATGGAGCTTTAACAATGAGCAAAAGAACCCGTAGTCGTTTATTACGGCGTGCAAGGAATGCTCCTCGGAAAATATACCTTCTTTTTTAAAGTATCTAAACATTCCTCCACCGTGGCCCCTGAAAGGCGGCTGGAAGAACACGCTTGTAAATGCAGTTAACTCGAGATGGATTTTCTTTTAATGAAATTAAAATATAAAAATGTTCATTTCAAACACCTCCTGCAGCAAAGTCTCCCTCTTTTGCTTTTGAGCCATAGCTTTTAATATGTTGTAAAAAAAAAAAAAAAGTTTCAATTCACAAATAAGTTACATTAAATGAATGTTTGGAATCCGACATCTAGTGTACGTGAGAGGAAGTGCAGTTTCAATACACAGCGTCGGGGATTATTGATTTTGGAGCGTGTCAATATTTTAAAAATTAATAGGAGAAAAGGGATACAGAGTGGGGCTGCACGGTGGTGTAGTGGCTAGCACTGTCGCCTCACAGCAAGAGGGCCGCGGGTTCGATTCCCGGTCGGAGCGGTCCTTCTGTGTGGAGTTTGCATGTTCTCCCCGTGGCAGCGTGGGTTCTCTCCGGGCTCTCCGGCTTCCTCCCACAGTCCAAAGACATGCTGCAGGTTAATTGATCTCTAAATTGCCCATAGGTGTGAATGTGAGAGTGAATGGTTGTATGTCCCTACATGTGCCCTCGATGGACTGGCGGCCTGTCCAGGGTGTCCCCTGCCTTCGCCCTATGTCAGCTGGGATAGGCTCCAGCGCCCCGCGACCCTAATGAGGATAAGCGGTATTGAAAATGGATGGATGGATGGATACAGAGTGCACAGAGAATTATTACCAATTATTATGTGTGTGTGTGTGTGTGTGTGTGGTTCTCCAGCTACCTGTTCCCAGATGGTCGTGCACAGAACCCAGACCTAACGGGGCTGTGTGAACCTTCTCCACAGGACCACATCAAAGTTACTCAGGTTCGTTTGTTTCTCATCTGTACACCTCATCGTTGGGCCTCAGGAAGCTTTTTTGTTCTCGTGCACAAGCGACTAAGATCTTCAAAATAAACAACGTGTGTGTGTGTGTGTGTGTGTGTGTGTGTGTGTGTGTGTGTCTTCCTCCTTCATCCCTGCAGGAGCAGTACGAGCTGTACTGCGAGATGGGCTCCACCTTCCAGCTCTGCAAGATCTGCGCAGAGAACGATAAGGATGTGAAGATCGAGCCCTGCAGGCACCTGATGTGCACTTCCTGTCTGACGGCGTGGCAGGTGAGAGGGGCATTTTATTGTATTTGTTTTCCGTGAATCAAAAGAGGGAAGTCTGTCTTTCTAACTGCCGTGAACATTTATTTAAAGCCAAGCTCCGGGGTCCTTTTTGTTTTTTTGCACTCTTACTGAGAATCAATATTGGGCCCCTTTTTTAAATATCGCTTGGCAGGCAATTTGTTTGGATTACGGTAAATTCTCCCCATCAGTGGCACTTATTTCCATAAACTGCAGAGAGCAGCAGGCTTAAAAGGTTAGTTGTGTTGTTTTTGGAAGTGAGGTTTTATGAGTCACTTATCCACACAGTGTTGAGAAGCAGATATAAAAAAAAAAAGAATGAATGCACAAGAGCAACGCAATGTTCTGCTGTGGACAGACGGCAGCCAAAAAGGTATTTTAGACACCCGAGGAGAAAATAAAAAATCAGCGCAATATTTCGTTTCCAGTTTATTTATACAGGTTAAAAAAAACCAAAGCCGACAGACTCCATTGGAGAAAAATTAACTAATCGATTTTAAAGGTCGATCAGCAACTCTGGTGAAGGAAATTTTAGTTCGGTTTTCGGGTGGCTTCACTTTTTTTTGTCTGAAACGGGCTGTACAGTCGTCCTATGCGAAGGTTAACTGGCAACAAGATTCTAAATATAGCGTACACACTGTTTTACATTTGTTGTTTGACGTTAAAGTAAACGTCCTCCTTGTTCATTTGTTGTCTTAATTCAGCATCATGTTGTAAAACAATCAGTACAAGAGAAACGGTAGCTTCCTCATTGCCAACTAGTTTCTATTGCTGGTGAGCTTTATCCCTCTCCCTCCCCCCCTTCAATGAAACTCGCCACTTCCTGCACACGTGTTTCACAATAAAAGCCTTCCAGCTGCTCAAAAGGGGGCAACGCCCATTTATATTTGAAACCTCTAAGACGTGTTTCATTCACAAATTGCTTAACATAACTAAGTAATAAGTGATTTTTTTTTTGTGTGACTACAATGTGTGTATTAGTACGACACGATGGTCATAATTGTAATTGCAGCACCACTGTAATCTATGTCTTAACGTTAAGAAATTCACTGACAACTCTGGGCTTTATTTTACTTTCAACATTCTGCTGAGGTTCTCAAATAAAGCTTCCAACGTCTTGTATTTTGTGAAGTCAACGCCCTTAAAAAGTGGGCCAACGTCATTTTAAGGTCTCGCTCTGCTCCCTCAAATGTTAAACGGTGCTTCCTGTATGCATCAGGAGTCGGAGGGTCAAGGCTGCCCGTTTTGCCGCTGCGAGATCAAAGGTACGGAGCCCATCGTGGTGGACCCGTTCCACCCGAAGGCCAGCGGGGGGGCCTCCTTTGCCGGTTTTCAGGGTTCCAGCAGAGCAGAAGCTGCCGGCAATGACGAGGAAGACGACGATCGCCTGGAGGACCACCTCGTCATGAGCAGGCTGGCCTGCACCAAGGTGAGAGGACCCCCCCACAAAACGAATCAATTGGCTCTAATGGAACTATCTTTATTCTGATTGTAATCTCTAAATGTATTTGTGTGTGCAGGTAGAGCGCCCACCCTCTCCAGTGTCTCAGCTGCCTCCGGTGCCCCCCAGACTGGACCTCCTGCAGCAGAGACCCTGCAGCTCCCACAGCGCACAGACTCAGGGAGCCACATCCAAGGTGTGTGTGTGTGTGTGCGCGTGTGTGTGGAACAGAGTTTTAACCGACAGATTGGTCATTTAAAGCTCACATACCAAACATGTAGTTGCTAACACCACCATCAACCCCACAGATGGCGGCCACTCACAGAGACAAGCCTCTACCTCTGCCTCCAGCCCTGAGAGAGCTGCCCCCTCCTCCCCCTCCGGAGCGCCCCTCCCTGGTCGGCCAGGACTCCCGGCTCCAGAGGAGGCCGCTGCCCTCCACCCCCGACCAGGCCGCCTGGGCCTCCAACTACATGGTCCCGCGTCCAGCAACCAAGGCCCTGTCGGCGGCCTCGTCCTCCTCCGGCCCTCAGAACAACGGAACCAGTGGAGAGGGAAGCAAAGCCCAGGCGGCCACCAACGTCGTCTACTGCCTGACTGCGAGGTACTGAGCTCTGCTGCTGTTGTGAGATGCAATGGATGTGTGAGATTCCTTGTCTTATCGGGTTCAGGCTATGCCGCCAAGGTCCGTGACCTCATTGTCCTGGACAGACGAGTGCGTCAGCCTCTAAATACGAGTGCCATCCTGTGAGGAAGTTAAATGAGTCAGATCTTTTAATATGTATACGGCATGGTGGCACATTGCAAGCAAATTCACTTGGACTTTTAAGTACACAATGCTGGAATTATGCAAGTACAGAATGAATATTGTGTGTGTGTGTGATCAGATCTCTGCCGGCGTCGAGTGGGGAGAAGCCGTCGTCCGACTGTGAGGAGAATGAGTACATGAGTCCCACCTCTCTGCCAGCTGCTGGTGCACCCTGGGTCATCACCGGCTCCTTGGTGCCCCCGGTGCAGGCGAACCACCACAGTGACTTCAGGTAAAAAAAATAATGTCATTTTTCTTTTGGTCCACCAGAGGGCTCTGGAGCCTTAGTTTTGAAAGGGGTCCCCACTAGCTCAACCCACAAAACACACCTCCCCCCTCACTTATTCGCTGTGTTTCACCTCCTCGTTTTTAAATAGTTTTAAAAACAGATGGATTTTTTTTTTATTGTTTTCTGAGACACTTTCTTGAAGAATATTTAAGGAACTTTCGTAATGTGACGAAAAGAAGTCATTTTTCAAGGACGAGAGAAAAGGAAAAAATGACTCTCGAACCGATGGAACCGGTGAGCGGTGTGCAATGGTGGGAGGAGCTGCGGCAGCACTGGGTGCACGCAAAATTTATGCAGCTTGAAATGAAGTTCCCATTAGCATCATTTGTGATATTTATGAGGCAGAGTAAAAAAAAATAAATATGCGTGTCATCAGAAGCTGTGAAGTAGTGTTGCTTTTATCATGTCGTGTTGGCAATTTTGTGTAAAGACTGTACATGGAGAAGGACTCCAAATTATTATTTGATTCCCTCTCCCCCCCCTTTTTGTCTGCAGTGAGGCGGCCGACTGCGACCCCGAGGAGCCCATAGTCTACGAGTCCATGTGTAACATCCAGGCCCAGGCTGGTTCCTCTGAGGCCTCTGAACCGGGTAACATTCACACTGTCCTAAACTTATTCCTGCAGACACTGAAGCTGTTAATAAATGATTTAATCGGGCAATAGTTTGAATTTGAAGTTGTCAAGCAGATGTTGCAAGACCCCCCCCCCCCCAAAGTGGTGTTTATGTCCCGCTTATTAACCCTGTTTTTCAGACCAACCGCAACATTCAGCCGCGGTTCCCCAGGACAATAAGAAGAAGGAGAAGGAGAAGGAGAAGGTGGAGGTGGAGGTGGTGGTGGTGGAGGAGGAGGAGGAGAAGGAGGAGAGCATTGAGGAGGATGTTTACGAGTACGACTGCCCCAGACCGGTCATCCCTCCGGCCCCCGCCAGGAGAACCCTGTCGGATATGGGCGGCCCCTCGGCGGCCTTCAGCACTCTCAGCATCGACAGTGCAGTAGAAGCCGGTGTGTATTTCTCGAAATTATATATATATATATTTTTTTACGATGCTCGTTTTTAAAATTAGCTCGGGGGGGAGGGGGGGGGGGGGGGGCGACAATTCAGCCGTACACTTTCGGTCTCTTAACTCCAGTCGCTCCAGTCTCGCTCATCAGACTGTAAACGGAGCGTCAAACACAAGGCTCACATTAGAATAAATCCACAATCTACCAGAGGGGGCACCAAAAACCCCTTTTGACTGACCGACTGTGTTTCCAGGTATGTTTACAGGTGCCGAACCCGAACGTCCCCCCAAACCTCTCCCGCGGCGAGCCAACTCCGACCGACGGCCTCGGCCGGCAAACCGGGAATTACCCGCTCCGTTGCCGGACCTCCCCGGTCCCTCCTCGGCCTCCTCCTCCTCCTCCTCCCCCACTCCACCTGCTCCGGCTCCCGGGAGCCAGACCTTAAACGGGGAGATCGAATGCTTGATGTCCCAGGGCTACTCCATTCAGGACATCCAGAAAGCCCTGCTGATCGCCCAGAACAACCTGGAGACGGCCAAGAACATCCTGCGGGAGTTTGTCTCCATCGCCACATAGTCGGCTGCAGGCCCCGCCCCCCCCCCCCCCCCCCCCCCCCCCCCCCTCTCTCTCTCTCTGTGTCACTCTGTGCCATTATCATGGATAGCATTTAACAAGCACTTTCCCGCAGGCTCACAAGTGCTGCACTCTGAAGAGTTCAGTAAAGTAGCTGCGTTCACGTCATATCGGAAGAACGAGACGACTTCATCTGCTAGTTCTCGTCTTTTTGAAACGCCCCCAAAAAGTCCTCCGTTGACAAACGTCGAGCTAACTACAGCAGGTGTTACTTTAAAATATATTATTTTGATTATCTTGGAACTACTGTTATGCCAATTGTTTTGACATTGAAGCCTCAAAAATCTCCTTTTTTTTTTTTGTCCGTCGGTCCCGATATGACGTCGTCGCCCCCCCCCCCCCCCCCCCCCGTTCAGTTTGATGCTTTTTTACAGGCTTCTTGTCGTACGAATATGTGTCGTACGAATATGTGTCGTACGAATATGTGTCGACGTTAGTTCTGTCGGATTAAATTAGTGATTTAACGTGTGTGTGTGTGTGTGTGTGTGTGTGTGTGTGTGTGTGTGTGTGTGTGCGCTCGCTCAATGCTGATGAATGTGAATGTTCAGTCGCAGTATCGCAGGGCTTCGTTTCGTGGCCTCGCTCGGTTTTTTTCTTGTTTTTTTCGATGGTATTTTTCGTAAATTGTTGTCGCTGAGGTGTAGTACTAACGCCATTTTAATTCCACGACCCCCCCGTCGTCCCGTCCCAGGTGGTCTTGACACTGAAGGTTAATTGACTGAAACACTTCTTCTGTATGCTCTCATGATTTCTCACTAATAAGCAAAAATGACTTTTAAAGGGATAGTTCAGCTTGTTTGAAGCGGGGATGCATGAGGTACTTCTCCATACCTCTGTACCGCCATCGACTGGTAATACAATGACCATGGATACGAACCCCCCCCTCCCCCCCAGTTTCCAAAAAAAACTTTAACATGTCCTGTTAAGGTGTGATTTAAGCTCACATTGATGACACACGTTTGGGGGGGGGGGGGGGGGGGGGGGGGGGTGTATTTGAATGTAATGGGACACATTATTACAGAAAACATTCCAATGATTGGATTTCCCTGCTTATTGTTACCGTACCTGCATTAGATTTTATTTTTTTAATTTTTGCGACGCCGTAATGCAAAGAAAATGTATTATCTGCAATTATGTTTTGAAAGTTCCAGAGTCTCAATTGTTTTATTTTTGTCTTTGTGTGATAGTGACTCGATGTCATCTCGTGGGGGGGGGGGGGGGGGGGGAGGTTTGAAGCGTTAATCGGGGCAAAACTAGCAATCTGAAGACACCAATTTTAGTCTTTTAACAGACTTTTTTTTCACACATTTCAGCATATTCGTGGATATTATCAGCAGATTAATCGATGGCAGTAATACACGATGACGTTGTACATGATTAACACTGTCGAGTATCGCCGTAGCCATTGTGTGTGTGTGTGTGTGTGTGTGTGTGTCTGTGTCTGCAGACTCATACCAATAAATAACTGTAGGAACCGGAGGTCAGATTTTGGAGCCATGAAGATCCGTTCTGGATCGGGACTCAGGGGGGGGGGGGGGTCCCGATCATCCAACTGAATCTCCAAATCCTCACACAGTATTGAAATGTTCTTTCCTTCTCACTCGAGTCCACTTTCACATCTTTTCAAACAGACAACATGACTGAAGTGCGGTGATCCCCCCCCCCTCCCCCACTTCCTCCTCCCTCCTCCTTTTCCAAAAATAGATCTTCAGTAATCACTTTTTTTATTTTTTTATTTCTGGTAGCAACGAGCTAATGTGCCTTCTGTCAATCGCGACCCCCCAAAAGGAGACCGGCTTTCTGCTTCAATGACATCTACAAATGTTAATAAATACGATTTGAAACCCGAGACGACGAACATTTTACAGCTGGAAAAATATACTTTTAACGTTCCCCGTTGGACAAACTGGCGAAACGGTCGTGCGCTGCATTCATCAAAGTAAAAAAAAAAATTACAAAAATGTATGAAGCTCATATCTTAGTTTTCTTGCAATTATGAGGTACTATTTACTAATTATAATATATATATATATATATATATATATATATGTGTGTGTGTATATATATATATATATATATATATATATATATATATATATGTCATATGTGCGACCGTACTTTGCAGTCGATGCCGAGCGGACCGATACAAAATGTTTTTGAGTATCGATGCCGCCATGTTTGCACCTCCTGCTGCTGTCGTCGTGCGCATGCGTGCAGCAATTATTTTTTCCACACGCATGTTATTAAGTCACTAACAAAGATATACCTAATAAATATACCTAATACACATTTCTCTGAAGTATCGCTGTCGGTCATCGGCTCGAAAAACCAGATTTTTTTTTTGTGGGATCTTCCAGCTCTAGTTCTAGACTCCAAATTAAAATTTAATACATTCTTCTCAAAATAGGTTTTAAATATCTCAGCACGGCGGAGGAAACATTTTTCCCCCACCCTCAGTCAGTTCACGTACGCGCGGCGTCGTCATGGTAACTAATATTTTTCAACGAGAACTTCATTGTTTGGTTGTTTGCCTTTTTTTTTCTTTTTTTTTTTTTGTAAATATGATTTTATTTATTGTCTTTTTAATATCCTCAGCATTTGTTGTGTCGCCATGTTTTCATGCCTAAGCCATTAAGATTTTTAATTAAACAGTATTTTCTTTAACACCTGATGTGTGTGTGGTTTTTTTGTTCCCTTTTGTCTTTAAAAACAAAACACTTGACTAAATGTATATATCCGTTTGTCAAAGTCTCAAATTATCTTTTATTTATTATTACATAAATGTCTTGGGTAGTTTTTCTAGCTTGTAAAGGTTTATTAATTAATTTTTAATAGTAAAGTAAGTAGATGGCTTTTCATCCGACGCCAACCTTCAGGTCAAAAATGGAGACGGGTCCATTTCTTTGGCCTGAGCTCTACTTACTTTAGTGCCCATGAGCAAACGTTAGCGCGCTGACACACTGAATTAAAAGGGGTGAACGTCGTGGAAAGCGACGATGTAAATTATTTTTTTTAAAGTAAAAAGAAACGCAGCGAAAAAAAGCCTTTTTTTTCACTTCACTTCTTTGCTTGACACTAAATGAAGAGGGAGACCAGCTGATTGGTTTTGCAGATCTGAGGCCAGTTTGAATCGGTTGCAGATGTGAGCTGTTTTGTGTCCTCCCCTCCAGACTCCAGCTGGAAATCTGAGCTACTGGTGGGAGTCACTTCCAGCTCGCGCTGACTGGTTTGCAGGCGGCCGCTCCTTCCCGTCTCCTCGCTGTGGGGACCGCACTGAACTTTAACATTGTTGTGGTTTGAAAAAGTTTTATTCCTCTGGAAAAACAAATGATACAAAACAAAGTCTGTTTTTTTTTTTTTTAAATGAAACCTTTTTATTTGGCATTATTTTCTTTCGAAAAATATTTTTACAAAAAAGAAACCGCAAGCATCAAAGAATCACATGTACAGTACTTTAATTTACACACTTAAAATAAAAAAAAAAACAATCGCAATGTTGTGTTTCAAATGTGTGTTTTTTTTTTTTTTTCCTCCTCCTGAAGGAACAACCGAAACATTTAGTATTTAAAGACGAGGTGCAGATCGAAAAAAAAAGGATCTGAACGCGAACGTGACGGCTCGTGGCCTCGAAAAGGTACGACGAGGGAACCCGCACACGAGGGAACCGCAGAACTTCCTGAACCCGGAAGATTTCTACAACTTAAAAAACAACTCAAGAAAAACAGAACACATCATTACTTTGTTAAACGTTGCAAGTCATCGGGGGCGACATGTATGCAGCACACTCTGCAAACCCCCCCCCCCCAAAAAAAAACTACGCAGTGAGCAAATCGTTACGTCATATTTACAACGCGACGCACCGGCGCTGTTGCACGTTTCAGCTGATTATAACCAGGCAGACGGATCCTTACGCTGCAGTTTGTGACGAGCTCTCAGTGGAAACACAAAAGAAAACACACAGAGCAAACCCCCCCCCCCCCCCCCCCCCCCCCCCAAAAAAAAAACACAACGAACTCAGTGTAGGATGCATTCTCAAAAAACTGGCACAGCAGATCTCTAACCTTTGACCTCTTCTTTACAAACGGTACAAGGGGCTTGACGGCAGTTTGCAAAAGGAAAGGCGGACATTAATTTCTAGAAATATTGGTCCCGATCGAAGAAAAAAAAGCCCGACAGTGAAGCAAACACACTGGCGAACTTTCCCAAAAGAGCCGCCTCGGCGTTTTTTTTTCGGGTCTCTGACATCATGACCCCGTCCTAAAAAAAAAAAAAACTCACCCGGACGCCACGAACACGGATCGACATGCAACACGACCCAGAGGGCGCGTGTGAAAAATGAACATCTGAGTGCCAAAATATCTTAAATAACAAAATATATATAATATGTACACTTTCGTTAAAAAAAAAAAAAAAAAAAAAAAAAAGGATGATGACGACGACGCACACGCTGAACAACAGTTTGAGGAAATAGTACAAAACAAATGAATGTCGGCAAACATTCATTAAAAAAAAGAAATACACATTTGTACATATGTGTGTGTGTGTGTGTGTGAATCTACTGAATACTGTTGAGAACAAAAGCATGATAGGGTGGGTGGAGGGGGGGGATGTCCGGACTCTGAGGTGGGCGTTACACCTGCAGGTCCCAGATCAGTGGGTGCACACACACACTGCTGGCTTCACATGTGCTGCCTCCTGCTGCACAACATCACTGCTGAACCATCGGGGACTTTACTGGAGGGGCAGAGGAGGACATCAGTGTTACACACACACACACACACACACACTACTCATGACAAATGAGCTGTGTGTGTAAAGCTCGTTATATGTTGTGTAACATGAAATACTACACGTGTTGTTATGATGCACAACAACACAAACAATGGCTATTTTCACGCTGCTAAGAAAGGTAGTTTCAACGTAAACACTCGCATATTAAAGCTACTAATAACAGCCAAATATTAGTCAAATTTAGGAGCCAAGCAAAGTGCATTGCAGCACTGGACATAACACTAAAAAACACACACACACACACACACAATTAAAACAACTCTGCATCTCATCCAGAGAGCCTCAACATCATCAGAATATTTTTTCTTCATGCTTTAGCAGCCGGTGCCGGTTCATTTTTTAAAAAAAATCCCTTAAATAAATGATGCCGCAGCCAGTGCTGCTATTACCCCACATGCGCCTCCTCACGTATCCAAATTTAAGCTCCTGTGAAGTTACCGAGAGCAGGATGTCCAACTCTGTATTTCCTGACGAGCTTTTTCTCTACCGCTTTCACCTCAGGAGAACGTTTTACATTTGAGCTCCACGACTAATAAACTTACGCAGGACAAACTTTAGGCTTCGAGTCCTTTTTTAAAATAAGCTACCTGGTCGTTGGGGCCCTTTTTGTCTCCGTTGACGGCCTTGAGGAGGACGGCTTCTTCATTCTTGGTGTTGGTCTTCATCTCCACAACGATGTCGTCTTTGGTGGTCTTCTCTTTGGTGCTGCTGACACAGATTTGATATTGGGTACTGTATCTTTTGGATACACAGATAAGACCCCGAAGACATCCGTCATCGGCTTTCAGAGAAGACGGTACTCACATCTCCTGCTTCCCCGAGTGACCGCAGGGGATCTTCCCCTTCTTGTGCAGGAAGTAGAGGACGCTGCCGAGGATGGCGAGCAGCAGCAGACTCAGAATGATCACCACTATGATCACCCCACTGCCCTCGGCTACACACACACACACACACACACACACACACACACACACAGAGAGAGGGAGAGAGAGAGACCACTCACACCTTAGTGTCTGTCCTTCTAGAGTTCATTGTTTCTGTTTACATCATCAAAACTATTTGCTTCTGCCTGAGCATACAGCTTCTGTACAATCTGGGGGGGGGGGGGTGAAGATAGAAAAGACAAAATATGCTGTAGGTTGCATTATTTTGGCATTATTATGGGAAAAGTACAATTCAGTGTTTTTGGAGCTTACTCGAGACTTAAAGTCAGATTGTCTCCGTGAGACTTAATGGAGGAGTCGGGCTCTAACGACTGAGAATAATGAAACGTTTCTATAGCAGCACAATTTGTGGCATATTTAACAAAGTCCGTATGTCCTCATAAGAAGTAATTAGCTGTGCGTGAAATTACTCTTTTTTTTTTGGCAGGACTGCAGAAAAGTTTCATTTTTTCACATTTCTTTTTTATTTTAGATAACTTTATCCATCCGTAATGATTTGACTTCCTCTTTTTCTTTTTTATAAACGCACACACACTTTAGATTCTGCAGGTTGTGTTTTTCAAAAGGAGAACAACATGTATTTGTGAACTACGGGGCACAATGTGATATTATTGTTAAGGAATGGGTTGCATCTGGTGTGGTTTTAATTTAAGCTTTAAAAACATACATTTTGACATGACGCTTGTGTTTTTGCAACCAGAAGTGAACAGGAACTGCACTAATATATAGATAACATCCAAGTTTATCTTATTAAAATGCATCAAATATAATTACCATCGTCACATCTGTGCAGTGGTTTATTCTGTGAGATTTAATGAGAGTTTATTTAAGCAATCAGGGTACCATTTACTAACAGAATCTACTATCAGAAGCCTTATTCTCTGACTTGTGTTCACTTTCGATGCATCGAATTATCCAGACCAGCCTTCCGAATATATGCTGAATCGACAAAAAAAAGAAGAAGAGTGAGACGGCCCCGTCATATATTTTTTTAGAGTTCTCAGTGTCATAAAACAGTGATGTAGTTAATTCTTAAATTAGACGTTCCATTCCTCGTTCAGTGGGTAGGAAGCTTCCATATGGAGGGTATGCGCCAGAATTGGGTCCCTATTAAAACTCAAAACAATCAGGAGCAGCAAATATTTATAACCTGAGAGCAACACGGCGCTCCACTCTCTCTATATACTTTCGTAACCGTTGTTTTTAATGGTTGTTGTTTATTTCCCCCGTTCTATTCCCCGCAGGCGAGTGAAAGTTTTAATGGCACGAAGCGACTGCCGAGATAAACTACAGAAAATGGCCCCATAATGATGCCAGTCTACATATATTTACTCGTGTTTAAAAACAAAACTATAAAAAAAAAGACTGGAATTTATTTATTTTGGTTTGTTTGAACAAATTTAGGCGTTTTACAAATGTTTTTTTTGTTTTGTTTTTGCACTGTTTTGTTTTTGCCACGCATCGTTTCGGGTTTCTTGTATCAAACTGAATTTTTAATATGCCCACAGGCCATCCCAAAGATCTACTACACAGTCCCGGTGTCGAGTCCCCCCCCCCCCGTATGAAAAATAAAATAAATATTGCACGGAGTCCTCCAAACCCCGTTCGTAACGGACAGAACTTAAAAGCGTCAAGAAGAAAGCGAGAAAAAGGTTCGAAAACAAGAAGAGCAACGATCTTACCAGGAGAGAAGGGAGCAGCCGAAGTGACTCTGGGAACTGAGAACAAGGAGAACAGCACTTAAGAGTGGGCCCACCGACACACACACACACACACACACACACACACGCACACGCGCACACACGCACACACACACACACACACGCGCGCACACTTGTGTAACAGATTACGTTACAATACGGCTGCCATTAAAAGTCACAAGACAATTATAAAAGGAATTTTAAAAAATCGGACATTTGTGTGAAATTGCCATAATAAAGCAAATCAATTCTTGAGTTATGGCCAAAGTATGTTTTGTGATGTCACAGTGACCTTTAACCTTTGACCCAACTCAGCTCATCCTTTGAGTCCAATATGGACCCATACTACACCCATTATAGTTTTTGACCAGTTTGTTGCCGCATTAAAAAAGGTTTTAAACTTGAATTGTTCATTTTGAAGATTGTTTACCAATGTTTACTACTTGTTACTTGTTTACTACTTGTTACTTGATAGGTATCAAGCGAAGCCGGATGTTGCCTCACATGTGAAAGAATGATCCCAGTCATACGGCGTATTGATCAAAAGTGATTATCTGTTCTCTCAGAGGGCTGCATCGCTGGTTGATTAATTAATGACCATGCTGAATGTCATGGTCATGCATGTTTTGTTGTTTTTATTCTGGACCGTGTACAAGCCAAAGGATCAGTCCCGAGGCTTAATGTTGGGACATATTTCATTCCTATTTTCACACTTTATGTCTACGCAATGAAAATGTATGGTGGTGTCAGGATTAGTGTACTTATCTAAAACTATTATGTTGGAAGTCCAGACTGTTTTTAATTATGTGTGCAGAAGGGTTGTCAACACTTTGATTGATGGTAAAAAAACAAAACACTTAAGATACGGCGTGTGAGCAAATTGGAATAAATGAGTTTATCTTTTCATCCTATGCTTGTACACGTTCTGACATAATAAAATAGCCCCCCCCCCCCCCCCCCGCCCCCGGTTTAGTGCAAGCGGCTCCTTACTGGCTTTGACGCTGAAGGCCTTGACGTCCGTCCCCATGTCGTTGGAGGCGTTGCACGAAGCGCTGACGTCCGCGGTGACTTTGACCGACACCACGCTGTGGGTCACGTGATCGTTGACCTTGCTCACCACCTCGTTCCAGTTCTGTGGAGAGACGCGCACGCAAAACAAACGCACTTTGTTGTGTGGGCGTAAAAGTGTTTGCAAAATCAAGCACAATCCCAAAATACCGCTGGCCCCTCGGTGAACAAGCCGCCATCACCTCGCTCGTCAACTTCACCTTCGTCCTCGTCGTTAATCTGCATCTCTTTTTTTTCCTTTTATAAAATAATCTCGTTTCTCCCGTGACTTTCAGTATAACTGTACCACTGTTGTTTTGTTTGTGACCGATTGTGTTGCATCATTGTTGACTGAATTCCATCCTTCGTCTTTGTATATTAATTCCCCGTCTTCTTTTGTATATTTTTTGTATATCTAAATAAAAAAATATATATTTACAACCCTTTTAGCATTTAATCTATTTGTATTATTTGTTTTTTAATGGTTTAACACTTTGAAACTTTGTTTTGAAAGGTGCTATATCAAATTATGATCATATTAGTGTTTATAATAATAGCCATCAGAAGTCCAACTTTTTCTACACATTTATTTATATTTCCTTTGCACCACATGTATGGTTTCCCTTTTCTTCAGCACAAACTCAGTGTTGAGTCTGACTCATCATTTTGTGAATTTAGCAAAGAAAAAATAGAAAGGTGCTAATATAAATGCACAAAAAAAATATTATAATAAAGCAGGTCAATGTACTAATGTTCATGCACACAAATACAGCAGGGGGAAATGGGAGAATATAAACTATAATAACTATAAGAAAACCCTCCGTGCTTTCACTGTCAGCGTAGGACATTTGGTTTGACTCCATCTTCACACGTCAACTGTTTATCAGCGTCACAAAAACAGGGTCTGCTAGTTCATTGCATGATCAATCAGTTCATTGCATGATCAATCAGTTCATTGCATGATCAATCAGTTCATTGCATGATCAATTGGTGCTGCGAGTCCGACTAAATACCTGGCTGCCGATGATGTTCCAGGAGATGCTGGGCAGCGGATGGCCTTGAGCTTCACAGCTCAGGTTCACCGTCCTGCCGGTTGCCTCCTCCAGTCGCACCTCCTGCTCCACTCCCACCAACTGGGGACCACCTACACACACACACACACACACACACACACACACACACACACACAAGTATAGTCCATCATTAAATTTCCACAGCACCAATCTATCAGTACAGTACAATATTGGAGTCATATTCAGCACAGTAACAGAGGAAATCGCATATCGTGAATCCAGAAGGAACAAAAACAACTATATATATATATATATATAAAGACTATTGAGGTTGGTGAAGTGGTGTTTGGGAGGACTGACCTTGGACGATGATGTGGACGGAGCCGCTGGTGTGCAGGGCGGGCAGAGAGGGAACGGTCACCTCACATATGTACTCTCCTGTCGTGTCATAGGTGGCATCCTTCAGGTGCAACGTGTTCCCATTACCCACCTGCTTCCCATTCTACACACACACACACACAATTGGATGTTGATGACAATCAGTCATCAGTCTGTAGTGTGAAGTGCGTTCTACATTGAAAACATACTGTACTGGTTACACGACCAACGACGCAACAATTCACGAACGTTCAAGCTGGTCGACGCATTTTTCGTTTTCTTAGCACCGGCAATATTTTCAATCGAGTCTCACGTGTCGACGTACCTTATACCAGACGATGACCGTTTTCAGGGAAGACAGAGCGTTGCAGGTCGCAGTCAGATCTTCTCCTTTGAGCATGAGCTCGGAGTCTTTGGGTACCACGACAGCCGGGTCCAAATCTGAACGCAGGACAAAAAAAAAACACAGGAAACGCGAGGTCGGGATGAAAGAGTTCAATCAGAGGAATCGTGTGTTCATTCGCTTTCTTTCTGAAATTTAAGATGAGGTCATATCAATTTTTTGATGCCTGTGTGCATTAACCTATTGACCCTCCTTTTGTCGTTTCGGTTCTCGAAGCCCGTTTCAAATATATGTTCCGTGTGTGTGTTTTCGTGTGTGACGGTTCCTCACAGTGCACGGTGAGCTGCATTTCTCCCTTGACTTCGGCGTAGTCGTCGGCGTCCAGGGGGCGACACTGGTAGATGCCGCTGTCTTTCCGTGACACGGGCGACAGCATCAACACATCGGCGTTGTTGCTCTCCAAGTCCACGTCCAGCTCCTGCGACAAGAGACAAACCTCGTTTTGTAAAATCAAAAACCCCACGACAGATGATGTGCTTTTAGGGCAAAGACAGTACTGTATTTCCAATATAAAATGGGAAATTGGCATCTGATTTGTCGGTTGCAGACTTTTAAGCATTGCATTGAAAAGATGACTGAGTTCCTTCAGTTGTATTTGGCGGACAGAGAGTCAGTGGGTGGAAACAGGTGATTAATCAGACCTGCCGACTGGTGCCGAGTCCTCTTAGTGAGAGATCAGAGGCAAGCAAGCATAAATGGATACATCACTTTTAACTTTGTTAATAAAAAGCTGATGACGCCTGACAGCTTACTGTCAAAGGCGGATGTAGCTTACATAATATAAAATATTATTTTTGGCCTAAAGCTAACATCATTTTACCGAGTACTTTCCCTCCTGAGATC
Organism: Cyclopterus lumpus; assembly: GCF_009769545.1. NCBI lineage: Eukaryota > Metazoa > Chordata > Actinopteri > Perciformes > Cyclopteridae > Cyclopterus > Cyclopterus lumpus. The sequence goes on along the minus strand of NC_046979.1, from coordinate 4,083,525 downwards.
TGAGGACACCAGCTATTAAAAAGGCAGCCACAATTTACATTGGAGTCCATTAGGTCGAGAAGCGAGAGTGGTGAGATCCTAAATGTTTAACCGTAATATCCAAACCCACTTACTTGAAAGTAATTATTATGTTATTATGTTCATTGAATTGCTAAAAAAAACGGTGGGAGTGTGGAGAACCGTGGTGAGTATATTTCAAAGAAATCTAATGGAGGTACACAACTTACGTTTTGAGTTATCGCTTTAAAATCGAGTTAATATCGTGACGCAGGATGACGGCAAACTGTATACAAAAAAACACTAGATTTTTCCTTCAGTGTCTTGAATCGCTTTCACCTCCCATGTTCACGACAGCCGCTAACCAGATGCCCACGACTGCCTCGTTAGTAAACATTAAAAAAGGCGGTCAGCTGAGTTTTTTTGTGTTGCCCACACATACAATGGCTGAGTGTCTGACATGGGAATTGAGTACTTACCCATGAGCCCTGTCAGCGTGGCCTCCGGTCTCAAGACCCTGGCCTGGATCTGCAGGGTCATAGCTGACAGGGCTTTCACAGACCTCGCACACTCATGTCTACACGGGAGGGCCCTGTGAGCTCTGCATATCAAAAACATTCCCCGCATGTCACCCATTCTCTCGGGGACTTTAAGGGTGAGAAAATGCCTCCTATTCTTACTTGTTCTCTGTTGAAAATGAAGGACGGCGGGGGGTTGCCATCGCCCTGGCAACGTAGCCCCACAGCATCCCCCTCTTTGACCAAGCCCTGGGGCGACTCCTTCCACAGCTCCACCATGGTGGTGGGGTCTGGACACACACACACACACACACACACACACACACATACACACAATCAAATTAACAAGGCTTATTCAGCAGGCTGCTGTAGTCTCTCGACAAGGCCATTTCCATAATGCCGACAGCACAGACTGTGGCTCTGTGCCTGTATCGCTCATAAACTGTTACAAACAATGCACCAACAGACAAATAATGACTGTTCAAGAATGTATTATTCACAATAACAAGAATTAAAGGGGTATTTCAGCAATTAATACATCAAGAGAATGGTCACATTTGCGTAATTATGAATCCCAGTGCATTTGGTTGAGGCAGAGATGATTGGTTTGGGTTAGGCATTGACCTTGAGCAGTTCAGCATAACCCATTGGTCAGGGCACAGGTCCTGGACAGTAACCTTGGCAACCATGGACTCCTGGCCAATGCTAGCGCTTAAATGCTACGCAGGGCCCTTTAAAAGGACCGGCTGTAGTTAGCCCCACAAGGGGAAGAGAAAGGGAGTCGCATATCATCAAAATACTGTCGACAAGGACATGAACCTCTCCATAATTACAAGACTTCTGTTTGAGCAAATTGGCAGAATTGCGCTATTGACAAGAAAACAGGGAAATAATAATAATAATATAATTCACCCCCAAAAACACACAGATCACATTTATGATATGGTGCTAGGAAAAGGTTTTTTCTATCGAATAGCGTTGAAACGTATCAAAACAGACTTTGACGGAGGCCGAGCAAAAATAGTGTAGAAAAAAAAAAATACGTATCACGAAAAATATTCCGAAAATTCCTGTGCAGCATTTTTAGACAGCAAGTGTCTAAATGGGCTCATAAAAATATAAAAAAATGTTGATTGCATTGCTTTCTTTGGGTGATACAAAAACCTTGTCAGGGACCAAAGAGAGCCTCGGTAGGTGGGCACTAAATACATTTTATCTCTAACTAAAAATGAGAAGGAATCTTTTTTTTTTGCAGCCAATATTCAATTGGACTTTTTTACATTCTGAGACGATGACTGTCAACGACTCGTGTGATGCAAACATGACGTATTAATCCGTATAAAAGGGGATCGACGTTTTAACTCACAGTGGACGGTGATGTTGATGCTGTTGGACTCCACCGTCCTGATGGCTCCAGGGACAAAGAAGCTGACCTCACAGGAGAAATGGGCATCCTTGTCCTCCTTCCCCACCTTGAACTCCAGCGTGCTCTGGACGGAGAAGAAGCCACTGGACTGCTGGGTTACCAGGATCAACACGTTTACATCTGGAAAAGACAATGTAGATTGTGCAAGTGTATTCATAATCAATATGCAAATGTACGGCATATATTGTGCAGCTATTCATTCAGTATTTCTGCACAGTTGCAGATTGGGAGGAGTCTACATAAAACGTGTTAGCGTGGCTAAACATCCCAGTTTACTGGAGTCTGGAACGTTCCTGAGTGCAGTTTCTGAGATACTTTTGGATTTTTCCTGTTTTGCTAATCAAAAATGTTCAAAACACTCTGGTGCTACATTGCAGACCCTCTGACACGGGACACAATGGGTCATCTAGTGTTTGCACTTACGTCCTGGAGCGGACGCCAGGGGCACGGCGTTCCTGTACCACGTGATGTTGGGTTTAGGGAAGCCGCTGCGAGCCTCACACGAAGCAACCTGGATGGAGAATCCACATTGACATATATTAATTTATTATTATTATGATATATGTGTTGTTGTTGTTGATCTCAGTGTCTAACAATTAAAAAGGGACCCACCTTTGACGGCACCTCATTGGTCATGGATATGCCAGTCGGGACACCCTCGATCACTGGAGCCTCTGGAGGAGCTGAATCGGGAAAATATTCACTTCGGTTAGTGCTGAATAAATACGCCATGCAACAATCTTATTCCTTTATTTTGATACTTTGTATTTTATTTAGGTATGTTTACAGTTTTACAGGAAATAAATCCTTTGAAAGTAATTAAAACATGCATCTCGCCAAGTCTGGCCATAAGGAACAATTCAATATAAAGTAAATGTTTAAGCAAGTAAATAAGTTCAAATAATAAGGAAAAAAAACAATCATATCGACCATGCAACACTTCAGTTAATCCAACCGTCAGATATAAAAAAAATATATTCAAGAGTTCTAGTGACAGGGTTTCTTATACTTGGATCTAAAGATATATCTACAGAGTTAAATCTTAGTTAAGAAGAGTGCTTTGTCTTGTTATGAGAACACTGGTGAGGTCAGACTGCGTGTATTCCTTTAAACAATGTTGGTTTTTGTTTGTTTGTCTGACACGGAGAACCCGTCTTACCAAACACTCTGAGGTGGGTCTTTCCCTCGGCGTTCCCGGCAGCCAGCCCGTTGACCTGGCAGAAGAATTCCCTCTCATCGTACAGCTGGACGTCTCTGATGGTGAGTCGAGTTTCCTGCCTGTCCGGGGTCACCTCGATGCGACCGCTGTAGTCGGTGTTATTGTCCACTATCTGCTGACCGCCGTCGCCGTAGAAGATGCGTTTCCGTGCGCTGTTACCGGCAGCCGTCTGCGGGGAGGACGCGGTAGTTTAAGGTTGAATCAGTGGAAAACCTTTGGTTGATATTGGGCAGTTTTTTTGTGCCGAGAGGTGTGATGGTTAAAACAGCAGGTATTTAACAATCTAGCATTCATCAGACAGATCCGGAGACGCTTAGTGTTGTTATCAGCGTCGTTTTGAAGGTGTTTGTCACCGCGGCAAAGGGGGGTCCTCTTAAGAGTGGGATGCATCATTACATCATGCCGGATAACTATATTAATTATGCACTACCTTTGGTTTGTGTGTGGGAAGACTTTCCTGTTTACCTGCTGGTGGAAAACAAACTTTTTAATTTAATTTCTTCTTCTTTTTTTCCTCGCAACCTTTTTAAAAACTTGTCGGTGTTACGTAAACGTTGTATAAAACTGCATAGAAGGCAGCAGCACTGCTCAATAATAAAAAGGGACATTTTTATCTAAAACAAAAATACATTTGAACCGATAGGTCCTAAACAATGTATTTAAAAGTATTTAAAAAAAGAAAAAAACATCTGGACTAATGCAATGTCAACATTGTATTCTGGTTGTTGATTGGTTGAGGAAGACCTCCCTCGGAGCACCATTTTACATGTTTTGGGGGTGTATGCAGGTATACCCAGCACCCCAAAAGCCGCTGGAACATATGAGAGACCATACCCACTTCCTCCTCACTAACCATCCCACTCACCTAATAGTACACCCACCTCATCAATGGCCACTAGCATGAATTTAAAAAAGGAAATACAATAAATTGATATATGAGGTCCTGTCCAAAAGGGAGGAGCTCGTCCTGCAGGTGTCGCTGTTCAAAAGCATTTTTAATCATAATTTCAATAAAAGGATTTTTTTGTCCCCCCAAAAAAGTATTAAAAATATATATATTTTTATAAATAATGCTGAGATTTGGAAATGGTTTATTTAAATCCATTACTCTTTCTTTTCTCCCTCTTGTCGCAGAGAAGCAAACTCCATTTTTAAAAAATATATAATGTCTTCTGAACACGCTTCAACTAAGGTTTCTCAGTATTTCATATCTTTTGGTTTTAAATATTAGATAGATTCTGTATAAACAGCACCAATAATCGTAATAAAAACAATAATATTAACAATCACAATAATAACAATGACAAATAAAGTATATAATAAAATATATATAATAATTATTATAGTTTTTTAATATTAACTACAAAAAGCGTCATTTCTTATTGGACCAAAGCACATCGTTAAACCCCTTCTTCAATATATACATTATATATATATATAAATATATATATAAATATATACATATATACAATTCTTATCTATAATTATTTTTCAGATTATTTTTCCCTTAACTTTTTAAGCCCTACTCCATCCATGCGCAGTTGGGATAGTAACAGAAAGGCATGTGCCAGGTTTTTGGTTGCAGTGGGTCCAGCGGTACTTACCACGAACCACTGGATCATGACGAAGCTGGGCTCGTCGTCGCCGTCGGTGAAGTTGTACTGGCAGGGGATCTGAGCCGACTCACCCAGGTACACCTCGACGACCTTGTGCATAGTCAGCTCCACCTTGGCCCACGCTGAAAAACATGCACATAAAATCAACGTCACGCTTTTCTGCAGGTTGCCGTTGTTATTCATAAACCACTTGTAAAAAAACAGTATTAAACTTTTTTGCCGTGTCTTTCTTATTCTAATTTTGACCCTCTAAACTGCATGTCTTCGTCCTCCCGGCCAACCTGGAGCCACTCCGCCGTGTTAGCAGAACAAAGAAGAAAAGGGCCTCTTGTCCACATTGGCATAATTTTCAGCTCCCCTTCTGCCTGGCTGACTGTAACCACAGAACCACATCTTGGCCAGAAAACCAGTTCCCTAGGCATCGTTGGGGGAATGCAGGCATGAGAAGGACCAGCCAGTTTGACACTGGATTGTTGACTTAGAGAGCCAAGTGTTTTTTTCAGCCATTTTGGACTTGGCTGCTGTTATATGGAGGGGGGGGGGGACAAAAGAAGAACAAGATGGCACAGCAGGACTATCTTCTCAGTTTAATTTGGAGTTGTCATGCACGACGGTAAAGGATGCTTCCCTTCCCTCTTACACCGTCAGGTGTTACATACAGTGTGACATTCAGAGGATTTACTCCATCATGTGTTGTCATGGACCAAAATGGGAGAATGGGGTTCGAGGGAAGACTACAAGAGGCGTGATCACCAGAGCTCTGTAGTCCGCCCGCTGCTCATCTCCGCTTGAGGCTAGCTACATTAGCTGCTACATTAGCCGCTACATTAGCCGCTACTAACCGCGACGCTCACGAATCTCTGATGAACTCCCGGCAGTTAGGGTTGCATTGTGGGACATTGTGCATACGTGGAATTAAAAAAAAAAGAAACCGCATCTCAATTGTGCTGCATCAATTTAGAATTTTCTAAATTTTCCGTTAAATGTTCAAGGATAGTACTTGAACTTACAGTATATGTACTTTTTTTTTTTTAACCGCAGGACAGGAAACCATGAAACAATTCATATAACTTTTTTTTTGCAACTTTATTGTTTTTACTGATTACTGTGGATCAAGTTTAAGGCGCATTGTGCAGCTGTATTACGGGAGGAAATATGCTGTCAATTTGGGTGTAAGCAGATACTTAAGAGAAAGGCAAAAGAAAAAAACATTTAATTTTTATTTTGGACTATTCAATAGTTTTCAAAAAAATAAATAAAAAACAATTAGCAAGGGCTAGACTTAAGTGTCCTCCAGTGTTAGTTGAAACAGACCAAGCATGAAAAGAGCTTTAAGAGTCCAGTTGCCACCCTGCTGCCCCCATTCAGCCGGCTGCTTCCCCATCACCACCCTGTCCCCCCCCCCACCTCACCACCACCTCACCACCAATCATTTTCACAACTCTTTTTTTTTCTTCCTGCCCCTCCCTCCTCCTCCTATGCTCAGCCAACCATTCCTTTTGAGAACAACGGGCACGCCATTGTTCCCCCACCTGGGTGGACCAGATCCCCCTCACACACACACACACACACACATACACACACATACATACATACATACATACACCCCCACCCACAAGTCAGCCAAAAAGATATGTTTCCATCCTAAACCAAAGGGTTAAAAAGACTGTACTGAAATTGTTATTTATTGTGACGAAGACGATGTGAGACGGCTTTAAGAAAAGAAGCAGATCATGGAGGGGGGGGGGGGGGGCCTGGAGAGCAAAGCATGTCACAGGAGTCAGTGTAAAATATGTTGCGTCTCTTTGGGGCCCGCGCTGCTAACTTTTCAGCTAATCCGATTAGCACTGGGGGGGGGGGGGGGGGGGGGGTTGTTGGGGATTTGGCTTCCAAAGCCAACCTGGGACCGGTCTTATCTGTTCCTGTTGCGACTTTATGCTGCATGGACTAAAGCACAAGTACACATGACCCATGATCTATGGACCCTGACAACCAAAACGGCTGCCTGTGGGTGTGTGTGTGTGTGTGTGCATACATTTGTGTCTGTCTGCAGTCTGTGTCTGGATGATACAGAGCTAATTAATTCAGGGGAGAGAAAGAAAAAAAACACACCACTCCAGAATATTTGGATGTGTTGACAGGATCAGCCCTGTGACTGGACAACAGGCCCTCAAATGACTGGTCCGTTGGAGGGATAGAACAACATAAGGGGGCACAGAGAGAGACTTTACCAGCTTCACAACACACACACACACACACACACACACACAATGACATTGCCAAATGGAAGATTAACTACGAAACTCTGCCGCGACATTGTTTTATTACTCAATCGTAACGATGTGACCATGAACGTTAAAACAGTGCAACCGCACATCGCGATAGCCATCTCCAGAGCGCGGTCGTATTTAATCACAGTTGACGCTAATGTTTGAATGCTCTCCTTTCTTTTCAAATTATTACTTTATCTATGCGATAAAACAATCTCCCTTCATGCTGTAAAGTCACTCAGTTGATGGACAATGACAGATCTGCTGCCAAAACATTAATTATTGGGAAGGATCTAATTTGTTTAGAGTGATTACTGTGGAGTCTTAACATTCATAAGGTCGCGTTAAATGCTGCTACATAACACTTGTAACGCCTCTAAAATGTTTACAGAGGAGCCGGAGCATGTTTGAAGGCATACAGAGAGAATTGAGAGTCCTTTCCATTCAAGGCAAATGGAGACAGACTCACACAATGCAAATCATAACAAGGGGGGGGGGGGGGGGGGGTACTTCCAGGACAGCCTCTGCATACAGTCGCTAATTATCTGCCTTACACAGAGACAATACCCTCAGACGCTAACTACAGTGGTCACCATCGTTGGCTTTCCCATTCGATTAAGGCTGTCGGCTTAAGTCTCAGTCGATCTTGCAGCTCCAGCACTGATAAGGAGTCTAAATCACCTCCGACACAAGAATACCAGGCTCATTTACTCACCCTAATCCCTCACATGCCTGGTGGGCCATGAAATGAGACTGAATGCTTCTGAGCACGTTAAAACGGACAACAATAAGTTATCTACGAACCCTTATGTCCACGAAAAACACGTCAGGCTGATTTTTGGAGAGAAAATAGGAGAAAAGTCTGGAGTATTTTTTAATTTGATGCAACGCTGGGGTATGAATATTAAAATACAAGTATCATATAAGCAGATACGGCACATTCTGCATAAGTTTGTACTTTTACCATATATACGTGTGAGCGGACCAGCGTTTCAGACTTTCTCTGAATACAAGTTGTAAGTGGAGGGTGTAACAAAAAAAGCATGAAAATGTGGATGACAGGCAGGAAGGTTTCTCAAAACGCAAACCCGGTGTAGTGTTCGAAACACCTGGGGTGGGACACACTGTGCACCGCCCGACATCAAAGGGTGCAGACACACACACACACACACACACACACACACACACACAAGGTGAAAGCACACGGCCCTACAGCGGAGATGAGAGCTCCTTGTCCTTGTCTGTGCTTTCAGAGGCAGCATCTGGCACAAATCTCCCCCGCAGCCTGTTTCCCTAGGTGACAGTCAGTAGCAGTTAAGGCCTTCCATGGATTTATTCTTTCACATTTAGAGATAAGGAAGTGCTGCAAATCTCCTCAAAAGGCACCCTCCCCCCCCCTTTTATGCATCAGTGCCCGCCTCTTTCATGCAGCGGAGCATATCACAGCTCCAGGTCAAGCACCTTGCACGTAGTGTGGTCCTCCATGATCACTGTTGAGGTGGACTCACTTAGGTCTCTCCCTCATTGGATACCATTAGAAACATACGAGGCTGACACTGACCTTTTAGTTCAGTTTAATAGTCTAGAGGAAAATGTAACTTTAGTGCATTCAATTATCATATTGAACTAGAAAGAGCATTTCCTGCTGACAATCATAGAGAAGTCTCAAACGGGCTGAAGTACACAGCAAACTAAAACGGGGACAGTTAAATAAGTATAAAAGTTATCAAAAAAAGCTCAATTATAAAGTTATAGCTAACGATTTTATCAACAGTTAAATGGTGTCTCTAGCTGAAAGTATGCGGACATTGGAAGGTTTTAAAGTTGAAAGAGTTTAAGCGGATTTGAAGTTTTCCTCCATAGGAACTCATTCATTTTTTTTATTCCATAAAAATATTCATTATTTGAAGATATGAAAATATAAAAAATATCTGAAAATATACAGTAATAGTTGAAGGTTCTGTCAACATTTGAAAATTTAAATGGTGTCTTTAGCTGAAAGTATGAAGATGTTATAAGGTTTTAAAAGTTTAAGATTTTCTCCATTGTGATCCCATGTTAAAAAAAACTATAAAAATATTTATAATATGAAGATTTGAAAAGTTGAAAAGTAGAAAAGTCATAGCGCTTGATTCCCGAAGGAGTTGAATTTTTTAATATTTGAACGGTTTCTATAGCTGAAAGTATGAAGGAGAAGATACAGTTCAAAATACGTACGGAAGAAATAGAATAAGTTGAAGAAAGCTTACAAGAACAATAGTTGGACTGCTGAAGCATTCCAACTAATTATCACCCAGACCTTAGCTACAGGCCAACTTACAGAAATAGTCACGTTTCAACCAGATCAGATTGTGAAGCAACTTTTAATGCTTCGAAAAACATACATAACCTTCTACAAATAAAAGCAAAAACAAACATGTGTTTTGTTTCCCCGTGCTCAAAACGTAGTTACTCATGCTCTCTTTCTGTTTTTGTGAAGCAAGTCGTCCAAAATCAACATCTCTAAATTGAATGCGTCAACAAAAATGGAATCTGTATTTTTGTGAGTTTATGCTCATTCTAAGAAATCTCTTGGGACTGTGCTGAAAAATAACCGACTACTGCTTATACAAAAATATGTTATCATGCTGGAAATGTTTCTCTAATGGTTTTAAGGGTTCTTCCGCTAAGAACCAGTCCGCTAACATTGGCTTTTTAAAAGAATTACTAATCGCCCCCGCTGGTTAGCAACTTCCTCGGCAGCAGCATTAATTTTTTATCCTCACACCCGACGGGTGAGACTTCATTAAAGGAGCAACATGAATGTTTTATGCATGCTTGTATCTGATGTGGCTTGTTCCTCTGCAGACACTCCCCACCAATAGACCCCCCTCCAGAGCTGCTGGGGCTCAGGCACGCAGGTTGTTCCGCAGCCACAGGATGGCTAATTAAAGGTCAGTAGGCTAAACACTGTGTCTACATCAAGGGGGGCTCTTCTCCTTTAGCTATCAGCAAAACAAAAACAAACTTGAAGAGTGAGCATGTGTTAACACATTTTCCTAAAAAAACCAAGTTGCTATAAACTTAAAAACTATACTTAAAAACATGGAAATGCTAAATAAATCGATTGCGTACCGTCCGACTGTAACAACTGTGGACTACTTCGCATGTTGTACCTGGATAGCGCCTGAATGCAGCCACAGTCGCAAACTGATGCTTGAACTTGGGAAGGAACAACATTTCAGAAATGTGACCACAACGCTGCAGTTCTGGGGGGGGGGGGGAATGCTCAAGTATAAAAGTATAATTCAGTTTGGTTTCCATGTCAAACATAAATATCAATTCAAGTGTACATGATTGGATTTCCTTTTAAATTTCCTAAACGGATTGGTATGTTTGGACAAAATGCTAAACCACGAGTATGGAGCACGTCCCGACCTATCAAACGCAGGCATCGTAACCATATGCAGCTTTGGAACCACTGAATAATATAACAATCGACAACACGTCGAGTGAGCCCACACTACAAAATGACATTTCGAGGGGAGCCTTTCCTCGTCTCATATTAAAGTGCGTGAAAGACGAGTAATTATGGTATGAGGGGCCAGGTACGAGGCCTCCGCTGTTGTTTTAACACTATAAATAGGAGACCTTCTTTCCAATCAAACCCTCTGACGACAGCACTCTGACTCGCTGCCGTACGAGCCAACAAAAGGCCCTCTTATCCCAGCCCCTGTGGTCATCATCGCAGCGCTGAAAATCCTTGAGCACTACAAACCTGGTGCCAACAAAATCAACTTACCCTCGACCATTCAGCAGAAAAAGGCCTGGCCTGAGATAATCACTTCCATTTCAAATCTCCAGACGCCACGAGCTCGGCTCACTTTTAAGTTTAAAAAAAAGAAGAAGAAAAGTCACAGCTGTAAGAGCATCAGACATATTAGAGTACTATTTATTTGGCACTTTTACGTTCATAGGAATAGTTGATCGTTTAGATACCAACCCATTTCCAACTCATCAAATGCTCTTGGCGTCCAATACCGACGCACCCTTTAGTATCTGTACGTGACGCACCCTTTAGTATCTGTACGTGACGAACCCTTTAGTATCTGTACGTGACAAACCCTTTAGTATTTCTACGTGACGAACCCTTTAGTATCTGTACGTGACGAACCCTTTAGTATCTGTACGTGACGCACCCTTTAGTATCTGTACGTGACGAACCCTTTAGTATCTGTACGTGACGAACCCTTGAGTATCTGTACGTGACGCACCCTTTAGTATCTGTACGTGACGAACCCTTTAGTATCTGTACGTGACAAACCCTTTAGTATTTCTACGTGACGAACCCTTTAGTATCTGTACGTGACGAACCCTTTAGTATCTGTACGTGACGAACCCTTTAGTATTTCTACGTGACGAACCCTTTAGTATCTGTACGTGACGAACCCTTGAGTATCTGTACGTGACGAACCCTTTAGTATCTGTACGTGACGAACCCTTTAGTATCTGTACGTGACGAACCCTTTAGTATCTTTACGTGACGAACCCTTTAGTATCTGTACGTGACAAACCCTTTAGTATTTCTACGTGACGAACCCTTTAGTATCTGTACGTGACGAACCCTTGAGTATCTGTACGTGACGAACCCTTGAGTATCTGTACGTGACGAACCCTTTAGTATCTGTACGTGACGAACCCTTTAGTATCTGTACGTGACGAACCCTTTAGTATTTCTACGTGACGAACCCTTTAGTATCTGTACGTGACGAACCCTTTAGCATCTTTATGTGACGAACCCTTTAGTATCTGTACGTGACGCACCCTTTAGTATCTGTACGTGACGAACCCTTTAGTATTTCTACGTGACGAACCCTTTAGTATCTGTACGTGACGAACCCTTTAGTATTTCTACGTGACGAACCCTTTAGTATCTGTACGTGACGAACCCTTTAGTATCTGTACGTGACGAACCCTTTAGTATTTCTACGTGACGAACCCTTTAGTATCTGTACGTGACGAACCCTTTAGTATCTGTACGTGACGAACCCTTTAGTATCTGTACGTGACGAACCCTTTAGTATTTCTACGTGACGAACCCTTTAGTATCTGTACGTGACGAACCCTTTAGTATCTTTATGTGACGAACCCTTTAGTATCTGTACGTGACGCACCCTTTAGTATCTGTACGTGACGAACCCTTTAGTATTTCTACGTGACGAACCCTTTAGTATCTGTACGTGACGAACCCTTTAGTATCTGTACGTGACGAACCCTTTAGTATTTCTACGTGACGAACCCTTTAGTATCTGTACGTGACGAACCCTTTAGTATCTGTACGTGACGAACCCTTTAGTATCTGTACGTGACGCACCGGGGTTTCAGCTAACCCCAATTGTAAACCCACCCACATAATTGTTAGAAGCACAGAGCAACTGACTCAGCGTAAAGTCCACAATAGTCCAACAACAAATCACAGGACTTTAGTCCAGGAAACGGCTGTTCGTTTGAATTTAAAAGTTAACGATGGCTTTTTTTTTTGTAACTTGAGTCGACTCATTAGTATCGTTAAGTCATGCGAGTCGTTAGGGTTAGAAAAAGGTCCTAGTGGTACCGGAGTAGTAATCACGGAGTCATTTCGACGCCTGAACTTAACTTCTTGTGAAGAATTAAGTTTATTTCTTAAAACTATGTTATACGATGTGAGTCTTAAATCTCTAGCCCCCTCAGAATGACCCCTTGAATTAGTTCCATTTCTCTTATAACCACCAAACCACAGTCATGAACTGTGTTTCCAGGTATTTTTGATCCATGCAAAAGAATAAAATGTACAGAATGCATATGAAGCCATTTTCTTCTTTTCAACCACTTCCACAAACGTCAAAGTTCTTACTTAGATTCACAACTCTGACATCGCTATATCTGACCAATCATCTTCCTGCCAGCATTCCTTGAGCCAATCAGTCCTTGGATCATTGCAATTCTGTCATTACCTGTTAACCAGCTCACCTTCACCACCACCTACACTACATTCAGGATGTTTCAGGACATTTAACTGAGAAGAGTTTGCGTCTTCTAGCTGCAGGCGTTCGTCATTCTGGTGGATCCTGTCCAATCCCTTTATCTTTACATGGGCCTAAACTTAATGAATATGCTTCACGTCGATGGAGTCTAATTGCCAAAAGTCTTTTGTTTCCAAACTCAACAAATGAAAGTAAAAAGATTTATTAGTTAAAAATGTTCAAAACCGTGGCAGAAAGCAAGCGAAGAAAGTCTACAAAAACAATAAAACGGGCGATTAATTCCTCCGTTCTTCATCACAACCACAATTATTTATGCAAACAAGCTGAATCTATTTAGTGAGAATGTTCTCTGGTGCAGACTCGCATTGCGCGCGATGAGCTCGCTGGGTTTTTACAAAGAAATCATACACAATTAGCTCTCTCTCTCTCTCACACACACACAAATCAAACACCTCCATTGTTGTAAACGTGCACGTTCATATTTGTTTTTGTGGGTCTGTGTGCGACCGTATTAGCATTATAGCTGCGCCCGTCCCACAACAAAGGCCTATTTGTGCACTCCCTCTCCTTTTATCCCCTCTACCAGACATGAGGCGAACATGCCACACCTAATTTACCGGGATCCAAATGGCGAAACCCCCAGCCCCCTTCCCCAAATCCCCTGCTGAGAACCTTAATGCTCTCAAAGAGAATATCGGAGTGATCACAGGTGCACTGCTGTGTTAATGAGGAGAGGCTACTCCCTGTGCCCAGGCCAGTCCTACTAAACCTCCCAAACACACACACCAAAGTACATGACTCCAAAGCAGTGTTGTATATTAATTGCAGACACTCCCCTCATCAAAACCCAACTGAAAAGCCCACAGTTCAATAACCACACCTGCTTTCCACAGCGACGAGCCAGGTGTGGAAGTGGGCAGAGCTCCAATCACCTCACTTAACTGTTGTCTCCACATTCTGATCCACGTGATCCCAACCGTGTTGACGGTGATGAGAGACGGCGTGGCAGAAACCTGCATCAAATCCAGCTGGATCTGAAAAAATATTCAGGTAGAATAATACCCCCCCCCCCCCCCCCCCCTGCTAACTAACGATTATTTAACCTGCCAATTACTAATCCTTAAAAATAAAAATATTTTCACGAGATCTTCACATGGGGGAATCTTTAAATTGCTTGTTTTGTGTAAACAAACAAGTCAAAGATATTCCATGGAGTATTGCGTAAGACTGAGAAAAGACCACAAAAACCAGTAGAGGCATTTCTGCTTGTTGAGTCATCGATCATCATTAGTGTGTTTGAGCTCCGAACCCCAAAACAAACCTTTATTTTTTTTTTGTAATACTTGTTGAAATTCTCTTTAAATCATTTAATGTAGCATTCGTTCAGTTTTATTGGGGGAGTGGTTTTCGGAGGGAGGCATTTTAAGGACTTATTTTCAGATGATTAAAAAAACACACACACGTATTAATATCCTATTCCATTCCTAACCATTACCTCCCCCATAAATCTTACACACCGTTTCTTTGAGAAAACCCAAGTTTCTCGTTATTTGGTTACTTACTTGGTATTTGGTTTTATCCCACTACCATCAAATGTTTCACTTGCGAGGACCGACTCGTGTTCGAAGCAGTGTTTGAGTGGGCGTGCGCACGGCTGCTCTGATAGGAGAAAGATGAAAAGCACTGATATTGTTTGTGTGGGTCGGCGAATGTAATCCTGTACCGGCAGCAGAGACACAGGATACACGGGAGGAGATTTTAGGATCGGATTAGACTTTTTTTTTTTGAAAGTCAAATGTTTTGTCTAGGTGATCAGTCAATTATTTGTTTTCTTTGAAGATGTTCTGAGGCTGTTGTGAAGGGCAATAACACGCAGGTTAAGGAGGAGAGTGCAGCCCAGACGTTGTAGGGTGTGGAGGGGGGAACAAAAGCACATGTGGGCTTTAGCTTGACAGGATTTTACAACTCCGGGAAGTTATCGTGGCATCATTTGATCCTCACGTCTCAATGATCGGCAATAACACGGGCGCTCGTATTTGAGGATGATTTAGTTTGTTTTTTTGCATTGTGTTTTGCGATCAACAAAACGAATCAATACATTATTTCACCTCCACTTGTTAAATGGCTATTCGCAAACGATATTTCGAGCACTTTAGATCGCGTTCTCTCCCAATGAGCCAGGCGTGTTGTGTGCATGTAAACACAGTCCGTGAGAGTTAAAGGTTCAAAACGTGTTCTCCTTCACAGCAGGCCTATCGACACACCTCTCGGATAAAAAACCCCCCCAAAAAACGTTGTATTTTCACAACAAACTTGGCCTGTATTTCACGTCAAAACACAGCGCTCCCCACCCCCCACCCCCATAGGAAGTAATAAACACTTTCTCCTTTTACTCCCAACGGGAGTCACATGCCCGCGCCCCGCCGTTGGTCAGACGCAATGTCAAACACAATGATATATTTGTATTCGGCGCTCATAATCGGCCGCATTGTTTGATACGAGTTGTGGCGAGCGGCTCAACTCTTACTTTATCTTGATCTCTAGACTGGGAGACTCCGGTTCTCAGGGCTCAGCAGACAATATCCGCCGCTTGTTTTATTCGCTCGGCCACAGCGCGCCAAGACCTTGAGCCGGGGGTTTGTGGTTATGACTGGATTCCCAGTCGTCGGGTGGCACTGTGTCCTGCTGGGCTGAAGGAAGGTTGGAGGAGGTGGGGTTCACATTGCCACAAGCAGCTGTGAACAATAGTAACTTGGCCTCCCCCCCATTCCCATGCTGTGGAGGACAGGGGCAGCTGGGGGGGGTGGAGTGCTCCATCAACACCTGTGAGCTCCCCACAAATCACTTGACAAATGGGTTGAATTGTAGAAGCAGAGAGAAGAGAGAAACGGAGGGTGAATAGGGGTGGGTCGGATGTGTGTGTGTGTGTAACTTAAAAGAGTATTATCTCGGGACCACACACACAATGTTGATTTTCCTCCAAACACACCTGTGCATCTATAAATAAAACGTTTTTTTAAACTTCCGCTACCTCTATGCCACCTCCAACGCATGGCATGTTTAAGTGCTGCCAGAAAAGTAAGAAATTCCTATATTCCTAAAAATGAAGATTATTAGGTTTACAAGCACAAGGGAGAAAAAAGAAAAGAAAAAATGTCATAGTGGTATCATCATTTTTATCGGTTAGGATAGTATTGTGAGATCTGAGGACAAAAAAAAACTTGAGAGTTTGTAAACAAAGCAACCGCTCAGCCTTGTTGCTAATAATCCCCTTGTTATTAGTATGTTAGATTTCGATGTTGGATGTTTACAAAAGGCTCAATACGGGTCACAATATTAATGCTCGCCTTCGTTTTCTCCTCATAACAAGTTTGTCTGACCTTTTTAAAGCGGTCTGCTTGTCCAATCTGACTTCTTTCTGGGAACGTCGCGGTTTTTCCCCCGAATTTTAGGAATGATCTCGTCGAGTACCGTTTAGGGGGACCGCGGTGTTTGAGGGACATCTACCACGCAGACTTAAAATAAGGTAACAGTTTGATACATAACAAAGAATCCGTACACACGAGCGCTCATGAGACTAAAAGAAGACAACCCAGTTTTTATGCTGAAACATGTATAAATTAACGTCTGCAGACGGGCACGCCGGGGAGAAGAAAAAAAAAGAGAATCCTCTGCTCGGAAACACTCCTCTTTGATTAGACGGTTGATCTTTTAACGGCGGTCCAATATCAGGGCCGGGGGAGTGGGGGAGGATTTGATATTTAAGCATCTCTTTATCCTCTCTCCCTTTTGAAATGTCAAGTTCAAAAGATTCGGAACCAGCGGCCTTGATCCGTGAGCTAAGACGACCCGGAGAATTACCCGGCAACTCCTAGCCGCCGTCACACGGCCAGAGACGACCGCCGTGACGTGTGGTTTATTAACCGTGATTATATTAAAAGTCTGTAAACAGGCTTTTGATGCGTGTTTCCTCGCGCTCCGGTCTGACCTTGCTTAATGGAGCAATGTTTTCGCCGTAATGAAATGCTCGTTGTGTGTTTGAGCTCTTTCTGATTGAATTGAACTTATTAAATTAAAAGACGCTTTTCCCCCCAAGCGTTCTCTCGTTTAAAAAAAAAAAAAAAAAAAGACAAATATGAAAAAGGTTTTGATGTCTAAAATTAAGGGAAGGGATGGAAGAGCAGCGTGCCAGTGCCAGTGAATGAAGCGCTGCCAAACGGAGCCCGATGTCCTACTGAACTGGAGCCAAACATGGCACCCGAAAAATAACACGGATAAGCCAAAAGATGGATTAGAGTCATCATTATAATTTTCACCTTCGTGGCTATCGTACCACTTTACTTTTATTTACCATGTACTTTACTGTAGTTTAATGCAGATTTAAGTGTTTTTTCATTAATTTGTCAAACTACATAGGTTGAGTTACGACCCCAGAATATATTGATTAAATATCAATATCATGAGATTTTGGGTATATTGAAAAATGTCCTTTTCTAAACTTATCAGAGTGTTCTAGCTGTTCTGTTATTTGCGTTTAGCTACGTATTCATTATATCCACATTACTGACGATTATTTATCAGAAATCTCATTGTGTACTTTCTACATGCTATGAAATTGAAAAATACCAAACTGCATAGAATAATAATTGGTTATATGCTAATGTGAATGCTAATTAAATGTGTATTCATTCTACAGTGGTGAAGCAATGCAGACACACCATCAGCGTCCTTTACACAACTCTCTTGAATCTTTTCAACGGTGCGTATAACAACATTATCGTGTGTCATAAAACCATTTATGATGAGTTATAATTGTTTGGAAATCAGTGTCATTTATTTTGTGTTATTTTACAGCAATCCGTTGATGCAAAACTACTTTTGGAGCTTCCAAGCACAAGATAGGAAATCGATTCAGCTCGGGAAGACGCGTACGGGACCCATCGGTTGACATTTAGATGATGACGGTCGATCAAAAGCTTACAGGAAATACTTATGGCAGATTGAGTCCACTGAACGACGGGGATTGCTTATATAGAGAACACGCAAGGGGATAAGACAAGAGAACGTGGAGGCAAATACGAGCCTGAAAACATCCGAGCTGAATAAAGTTGAAAAAAAAAACTAAGTTTCAACAGTTGTGAAGTAGGTTAAAGTCAAGTTTCAAAGTTTTTTTTTTGTCATCATCATCACAGCATGACTGCCTCTTATTCTGATTTTACACACCAGGATCAGTAATCTCACTGTGGAGGGAACTACAATGTCTTTTGTGGCTCTCAACTTGGGTTTTGGAGGCCATGTTTAAAAACCAGACTGGGGGGTAGGTTCTAGGGTTTATAAATCAGGATATTTTATCCTCTCCTGCTTCCGATTATTTTTTACCGTACTTTCTTGACATCCGTCCACTAACTTTCACCGCAGCCCCAATTCAATATGGCAAAATATAAAAGGTAAAAGTACAGACACGGTTTAAACTTTACGTCTTGTGATATTCAATACTTTTCTTACCGTCAATCTATTGTCATTAACAGACTGAACCCAATGACTAATTGATCCTATTTTCAACTGTTGCCTAACATTTTTTTAGTTAAAAAAAAGTTTTTTAAAAAAGTATGTCGCTTTCAGACAAACGGCCATAATAATAATGATAACGCCCACATAATCAACTCTATTCGCTCAATAGAGAAAATTATTTTAATTTGAACCCTTTAATGTGCATTATGAACTACAGTACCTGTGCCTTTCATCAATCCACAGCTGAAGAATGCACTATTTACTCCTGCAAAGCGCCCCGAAAAAATCAAAACCTATCAAACAACAAACTGACGCAAGCACGTCAACAACACACACAAAAAAAAGGTAATAAAACATCAGGAAAATTTTCCTGCACAGCGTTATTCAAGTGTCTTTTATCTATTTGTGGGCTAATGGATATCCCAAAACAACTTTTTTTTAAACTTTTGCTGAACCATATTTCAGAAATGTTTTCAGACGTTTTATAACCATTTCTGCTTTTTCTTGTTTGTTCTGCCTCCATCAAAGTCTGTTTAGAGTGATACGCTTTCCTTCCATAGAGAGCCTAGGGTGCCGATCACGATATGAAATGGTTTTTTTTAGGGAGGTGGGGGGGCATTACTGCTTTAATGTAAGAGGCGACGTAGGGTTATTTTAAACATGATTTTGTTCTGTTAGCTCATGGCTAATCTCACTCACTCTTCTTTAGCTCCGGGTTAGAATTATCTTTCCAAAGTAGCACTCAAACTCACAATATACGAGTGCTAGCGGAAGAGGGAGGTGGGGGAGGTGAATGTTGTTGTCACGATGTCTTTGCCGCTGGATAACAAGTGCCGATCTAAATGACAATCCGAGTAAAGCGGGGCGAGATATAAAGAACTGTCGATCAGACTTTAAATCCCTCCGTAACACGCGACTGTATTTCTTGCTCCTCCACTATTAGTCGCTTTGTGTTATGCCCCTTTAACAAGCACAAGCATCGATATCACTGTTCCTGGTCTCCGCTGGGCAGCAGATGCCAAGCTGGCTGGAGGTGGAGGAAGCCCATGGCGACGTGACTCCTCCGGCCCCGCGGGGGGGGGTTGGGGGCCTTGCAGAGTCACAGATCTTCCCCAGGTTAGCTGACACTTGGGTATTTCTGGACTTGGTCTCCAAAAAACAAACAAAATCTAATTAAATCGACGTAGCTTTTTTGTTTTTTTACCTAATGTATGTAGCTAACGGGTATACAGTAGGTAACGGACGAGTGTATGTAGCTAACGGGTATACAGTAGGTAAACGGTAACGGACGAGTGTATGTAGCTAACGGGTATACAGTAGGTAAACGGTAACGGACGAGTGTATGTAGCTAACGGGTATACAGTAGGTAAACGGTAACGGACGAGTGTATGTAGCTAACGGGTATACAGTAGGTAAACGGTAACGGACGAGTGTATGTAGCTAACGGGTATACAGTAGATAAACGGTAACGGACGAGCAGGTGATGCCTATGCAGCACCTCAGGAGCCATCACTTATTAAAATGGTACTTCGGATGGGGTCTGTTGTGTCAACAGGAGTGCATATTAGATAAGTGGGACATGTGCTGCAACTTAAACAACAGGATAATCCTTCCTCCGCCGCAGTCTTAAAGGAATACCTCACCTCCAAAATGATCATTTGTATATCAGTTGCTCACGCAGTGTTGAGATAACTTTACCTAGTCTGCATCCACGGTAAACGAAGAATTAAAAAAAACAGGGGAAAGCCTTGCAAACAAAAAGGTTTTCTTACACAAAAATCAAGGTAACGCTGCGACTGATTTACAAATGATCATTTAGGGGGGTGAAGTATTCCTTTAAAAAGGTGTATAAACACACTTTATGTAGCGGTTACTGCGAAAATACATACCTTCAGAAAATGAATATGGCCAATACTGCTATAATATAGTAGTATTTTACATTAATAAGGCAACAATATGGTATTGAGCTTGTTATTTTGTACTACAGTGTGGTGTAATGACCCTAAAAATGTAGATTTACTAGAATAAAGTTGGTTAAAACACACTGCAGACCAATTTCCCATTCAATATATTGACAGTGTAGGACTTTATATACACTCACACAACGTCGTTCGTCACTTATCCAGATCGAAGTCACTTTCACAACAGGGCGTCTGTTTCCCTGGCAACTTCCATCCAGCTCCTCCTACAGTCTCTCCATGGGTGGTTTCCATGCCAGATGCCCAAAACCACCTTGAATGACTCCAATCTGACACCGGGGTCTGTTTCTGTCACCCACCGATGACATCCGAAGGCCTACAGGGAGACTTTGGCGAAGATAAGATCAGATCTCGTCTCCGCCTTGAGGGATGTTCTGCTGTTCTGCTGTTCTGCTGTCACAGCTGAGAGGTGTGTTTAGTGCAGCCAGAAATGTCCTTTACCAGGACACAAAGATAGTCCCTCTAGCTAACCTGCAGAGATGTCTCACTTCGGCGGTTACAAACTGTGTGTTGCTGCATTAATTCATGAGGTGATTCAGCAGAACAAAAGGGCCACATGCACGTCCTGCTCGCTGCTTTATGAGATCTCGGCGACGTGAAAAAGGTTGGTATCCAAAATGGAAAACGGCTATCCTCAAATATCCACGGCACACTTCAGCCGCAATCTGGCCATTAGCGATTGGTTGGTTAGACTGGAGCATTAAAAGTAAAAAAAAAATAAACAATTTACAATTTGAAGACTGCCTTCTCTTCCATTGCAACGTCGCTTTGATTGTCGTAATCACACCGTTATTAATCGTCACATGTTTGCATGAGCAAGGACAAAACGGTTACAGTAACAATCGATCGATTAACAAAATAGTTCAACTTAACGATTGGTCATAAATTGTTAAAGAAATGTGGTTGGGGGGTTTATCTTGGTCGAAAAAACCATTCTGCCTGTGACAACACACACACACACACACACTATAATTATAATTAGTTTGGAGCATGATGCTGGCAGCCACATAGCTAGATAATCCATTGCGGTGAGCACGATGTCTTCATCTGGTTGCGATTCAAGTTTTTTTTTTTATTGAGTGTTTTCCAGCAACAAAATAGGCAAATTCCTAACAAACAAGGTTTTGGTTCAGCTTTAATCACATTGTGTTTTTTATATCGTCAGCAGAGAACTTCTATAGGACTATATTCTTTTGTGTTTAAATAATGAGAGAGGGTTGAGGGTTTTAATCCAGCAGTTTAAGTGCATGGGTAAGAGTTAGTTTGGTGTCTTTTTTTTCCTGACATTTCAACTTGCAGGAGAAGAAGCACCGCAGGGCAGATTCCTGGACCTTAAAGCTGAGCTGCAGAGGTGGATCACATTACAGCTTTCATCAGACACGTCTTCAACAGACACAGGCAGTGTCTGGCAGCCACTAAATTGTGCCCCCCCCCCCCCAAAAAAAAAGTCAAACTCGGCACCATGGCTTTTTTTTTTTTAATAAATCCTGTCTGCGACTTGGACGTCACTCTTCAGTGTCTTGATTCTTATCTGTGAACAAAGCCTGTTATCACAATCCCACATCAAGATGTGTGACATTTCTGAACTAAGGGAAAACAATTCACCGTGCAAAAACTCTTAGCACCAAACGGCTACTTGAAAGAAGATCTTTTTTTTAATTTTTATTCCATCTGCATGCTGTGGAATCCACTCGTTTGTTTGATCTTTACTTAATTCAAATTCAGCTCGTCTCACTGCGGACTGCCAGGCATTTGTCTCAAATATCTCCCACACCGTCTGCTAGCTGGATGGAGTTTGACAAAATACTTTCTCATTCTTCTTTAAAAGATCTATTTTTTTTTTTCTCCAAATGCCAGTCGACATTGCCACGTATTCTTTGATTTCATAGATTGAGATTTTACGTTGAAAGTATTGTAGTATATTGCATGCTGCTTGTGTTTAGATCGAGGTGTAAATAAGTAATTTGTATTATCTATGTCAAATGACATGTATTATATTGATATGTGTGAAGAAAAACGACGTCCGGCCCTTTTAATAACCATATCACACACTACAGATTTAGATCTTTTATACTCGTGTTAAGGGCTGAAACAATTAGTCGATTAATCAATTAGTTGATTGACAAAATTAAAATGACATTTTTAAGCTGGTTCAATCCAAAATTGTATATTTGGTGAGTTATTTTCTTCGTTATGATAATAAACTAAAATATCTTTGGGTTTTGGACCGTCTCACCTTGGGCCCTGTAAAATTGTGATGGGTGTTTCTCACCACTACAGACCAAGCAATGGACTTCAGTTCATTATAACGTAATTTGCAGATAAATCAATGATGAAAGCGATGAATATGTTCTCGTTCTTCTAGTCGCAGTGAGGCAGAGAACGAACTGGAGATATTCTAGACAAATTCCACTGTCCGATCAACAGTTGCCGCTGGTTTTCCCACACCAGCTTTATTTTCTGCCTCTCTTGCTTCTCCTGGGACACTTAAACAAAGAGATGAGCCCTCTGGAGAAACCTGCCAAACAAATGCCCCGCAACCGTTAACTGAACAGTAAAAAATAATTAGGCCTGCACTATGAATCAGCTGAGAAGGGGAGTCCCACACAAAGCATGAAATCTGAGTAAAATCTGGCCCTCTACCACTGCACTGATGGTTGAGCCTCGGGGGTTGGAATAACATTTACAGACAGCACTGACACAAGACTCTCTAATCCTGCTCTGAGCATGATATCATACGCAGACATCCCCTCCATACAAAAGGTTATTTAAAAAAGCACATTCTGTTGCACATGTTAAAATGAAGCAACTAAGAAAACCTGAAAATATGAAAAGTTTTCAGCCTATTTGAGACGGAGCACAACTAATTAAAACCTATAGCTACTTGATTAGTTTATAGTAATGAACAGACTAATCAGAAAAAAACAGTGCCAGATGCATGCCATACCCACGCCATGGCACACACCATTAGCACAAGAGGCAAACACCATGAAAAGCCGCTCTCTGGTTAGACCCGAGGTCGTCATGAATATTCATATGCACATGTACCGAGATGTCTTTTCACCATCAAAGTCGATCCGGGCTTTAAAAC
The DNA here is from genome assembly GCF_009769545.1 of Cyclopterus lumpus. Lineage (NCBI taxonomy): Eukaryota > Metazoa > Chordata > Actinopteri > Perciformes > Cyclopteridae > Cyclopterus > Cyclopterus lumpus. Next base: position 4,059,896 of record NC_046979.1, on the reverse strand, counting down.
AGACTTTGACGACAGATGTGAATGCGAGCTCGTGTGACAGGAAACTGACGGGCACAGTGCCAGACGCCATGAGGTAGCGTCTATAGTGATGCGACGCGATATTAAATGCTGCATTCCATGAAATAAAGAGTTTAATTTTTCAGTTGCAGTGCGGCTGTGTCCACCAATCTGATATCTCATTGGATGGGGGTTGGCAGATATTCAAGGTTCCCAGATTTCTTGTATCTTAAAATGCGGTTGTATGAGGTCATTATCTATGATTAGTGCTACAGTAAATCAACACCCCCCCCCCCCCCCCCCCCCCCACAGTTTAGAGAAGCAAAGAGTACCAGCACAGAATCAAAGCAATCTACTGCTGTTGAAGGAAAAAAAAGATGTGTAAGTATACGCAATATGTACCATTTTCATCCCTATATACCTTTCTCAGGGATCTGAAGACGTCATCTATGCTCTCTTTCCAAGCCATCAGACGTATTTGGCAAAAACAAAACAAAATGTTCCCTCACAGAACACAAGGGTCGCTGCCTTGATCGGGTAGTTAGCTTGTTATTGCACATGCCTACTATAATATTCTTTATTCTTCCAGTTGCTCAAGGCTGGAGTTGTGCTATCCATCTATATTTAATTATTGTCCACAAAACCAACGATGTTTAGGTTTTTTCCTCAAAACTTTCCATCTTTTCATGGGATTTGTTGACCAATAACAAAAAGCATCGAACATCGTGAGTCGAATCCTTTAAATGGCGGCTTGTGTTTTAGAATACGATGATGCTATTGAATCACTAATATCTAGGTGCAATGTTTCTGAAATCACGTCAGACGAAATAAACGGCAAACAAATTGTGTTCAGAGCTTGGGGAATTAGTCGATTATCCTAACTAGACATTTCTCTGGCTCGGAACTTAAATCCAGTTGAAAAATATATCACAATAAATCACTTTTTAGCATCAGGTGTAAACACACCTTTCTGCTATATGCTCCTTGGATGTCGGGATATAAATCGACACACACATTAGCTGTTGCATGTGCCCATTGTGTTACTTTCGTCATATACACACTCATGATATCACTTTATAACTTAATCCTGGTGACGAGCTGGATGCAGGCTCTTCGAGGTGGCAGTGACACATTGGGTTGGCAGTTTGACGTAAACCTTAAGAGCAAAAGAAAATCAGAGGACTTGGAATTCCTCAGGATAATGAAGTGGGTTTTAGGGGAAGCCTTTGAGCAAATACTGTGTGGCAACTGTGTGGCTTCTGCATTGTTCCAGAAAGAAACATATCTCGTATCTATTTCCAGTGAACGGACTGAAATCTCTAACCAGTGACATAGTGCTGTGGTCACATTTCACACACACGCCTTAAAAAAAAAAAAACCTCAGGATTTAAAAGGGGGAATGAATCTGTGCTTTCCATGCACCGTGGACCCTTATGACACCAAAATATAACTCAACAGCCTCCATGATTAATGGGTAACTTTACCGACTATATTCTGCTCATGATGTTTTGTTTGAAACCCTTCTTGTAAATAAATTTCTAAAAAAAAAAAGAAGTTATTTTTTACATCCGTCTGCATCCAGCTCCGTTTGGACCACGCTTGTCAAAATTAGAAGTCGAGATAAATTGACAGCGGCTATATTATTTGCAGCAATTACACATAAGTTAATGAGTAATTGCTTATATTTCACCTGACTGGCTACAAGAAACTGCAGTATAAACACCAATTATATGTTCTAAGTCAATAGTTAGTAGTTCCAGTTACTTTTGAATGTAGAAAGTCCACTTTTTTTTACAATACTAGTTCAACATTTTGGGAATATTCTCTAATCTAATATGAAAGTGAAATCTAAGCTAACCAGCTGCTGGCGGTGGCTTCAGGATTTAAGCGTACAGACCAAGCGGCAACCTCTGGTGCTGAAAAATTAAGCCAAATGCACAAGAGCCAAAAAAAACCTGCAGATCCCCAGATGGCCACTTCAGGCTGGCCCCCAAAAGCAAGTCAATCCCCGTGGACCCCCATGTTGAAATACACAACTTTAGATCAGAAATACATATAGCTAATTGCACTTTTATTGACAACTGTACGCAGGTTGAATTAATTATAGCCGTCACAGAGACCACGTTTATATTCTCTACACTACAAAAAGCCATTATCCTAATAGATATCCTTATTTCAAACTGTACATTTTGTGAAAAATAAAAATAAATCTGGATTTAGCTGATTGGCGTGGAAGCGGAAGACTAATACAAGTCTTATGCAACGCTCAATTAACTTACAGAAAGCTGCCGATCATAGTAACCTACTTTTTATTTTTTAACGCAAAGAATCTCAGCAATGCTCAAAATGAGATTACAGTGCTTTAGGATGGGCGATGTCTGTCGCTCTAGGACCGCATCCCACGTGAATTAAGTGAATCCCACTGTTTATTTAAGTGCATCTCTTTCCTGTGTGCGCCTGCTCTTTGAGTCAGAACTATTGACAACAACAAGAGCAAAGTAAATATTCCCAGGCTCCGTCCACTGCGCTCAAATAGAGAAAAACAATAGAGGGGGGGCATGAGAGAGGTGTGAGAGGAGACACAGGATGGAAGGGGGGCTAACAGAAAAGGCGCGAAGGAGGCAAAGACCATTGCGGTATAGGATTTCTCTGTAACGTGAGCCCCCTTGCTTGTTGCCCCCCACAGAAGAATGTCCGATGGATTGGGCGTCAGGTGCGTGCAGCTGCTGGTTGAGCTCTGTTTGCAGACAAGTGGGAAAAAGAAGGAAGGAAAAAAGGCTTCTCAATAAGGCAATACTGGAGTTTTTTATTGTTTTTTTGTCTCTCCCTCTGGCACCGATGGGACTGTTGCCAAGACTTGGATTGCGGCCCGAGAGAGGTGCCATGTGTCCCACAGATGGGCCTTCTGAATATGAAGGGGGACGTCATGTACAGATGGCCACAACTTCGCTTGAGAAAAGAGGTTAGGGACAAATGGGCAGCAAAAAAAACTGCTTGAACAGTATGAATGTCTTATTTTTACGACAAAGAAAGCAGGACGGTTCTTGTTCATAAACATATGCATTGTTTAACATACTGCATGCATGCATTTCAATGGGAGCGTATTGAGCCTCCAACACATGGTGGAAATAAATTAAATGTAAAAAAAACATCTCATCTTGTGAATGATTATTTAGCCACCACGAGACACATCAGAATATATTTAATTTAGCTGAGGTGACAATGATTGACTGATGCCATGATACACTTGACTGATGGCAATTAATCAGTTGCATGCTTTTAGTGTGTGTGGGTATTATTCATTCAAACTGCTGCGTAGGTGTGAAGCTTTTTATGATCCCGTGTTTCCACATGGTGCAAAAAACCCACATTGGTGCAAGTGCATAGTAATAGTGTGTACATTTAACGAAGAACAATTCTGAGGTACTTTAATTGAGTTACTTTATACTTTTTACCTCCATTTCTACATCAATATTAAGTTTCAGGACTGGTTGTCCATTTTACAAGCTATATTGTGGGCTTGAGCAGAGCAGAAACATTCCTCTACATTCATCATACTGCTTTTACAATACTGAATACAAATAATCAATCCGGGGGCAACACAGTGCAGCCAAATCCAATATTTTGGGATTCAAAAGAGGCTTTTAAGAAACAACCCCTCTCGGCACTCACCCAGCGCAACGAGATGCGGACACCTGCAGCGCCTTCAACGCTTTTTAAAAATAAATACAAATGGTACGTTTGGTGCTGGATGCATTGTTCAAGCTGGCAGATGAAGGTTCCAGCGCTCTGGCACGACTGAATGCACGTGGACGTTGCTCCCTCTCATGAGCAATTTCCTACACATGCCTCTCTTTTTGATGAGTACGCCTAAAACAACCGTCTCCACCCTCTCCTGAGACGTGTCCCATCTTCTCGAGGGCGGACTTGTTCACTGTATAGATTGTTCGCTCGGTTGAATGATGTGCTTTGAATAGCACAGCAGTCACTGGACGTCTTGGGCAGCTCTTCAGCACCAGAGAGGTACTCAATAAGGGAGAAATTCCCTCCCAGAAGGCCCAGGGATCAAACTACAGAGGCAGCTGTTGGATATAAAATCCCTCTCAGACATCAACGATCTACTCGCTTCAGAGTTTGCACTACAACATGCAAGACAAGGCTCCTGGAAACCCTTCAATTTGGGCTTGAGGGAGGATGTCAGCTCTGCTCCTGCCAGCTAAACAGCTACAGCTTTGATTTTTTTCGACAACACATCTTGGATCTTCAGAGCATGCACGGGTTTTATATCAAAGAATGTCTAACAAGTCTTTTTTCAGAGATATTAATGTCCGCTTTGAATTTCTGTTTTTGTGACTAAATCGTGCAATCATATTCATGAACAACAAATGTGCTTCATTGGTGGATTGTTTGGCAGTAAATGCAATGCAGATTTAAATGTGGCCGTTTTTATAGTCAAAACAACAAACAAAAAACACCACATTTCCTCAAACAAGTGTTTTTAATAGCCTTACGCTAACAAAACATGGAACAAAGGTGGAGAACCTTTGCCGCTGTGCTTTAAGTCTGGTTCTGTAACCAGGAGACAAAAAGCTCACCAGCTTGAATAATCAGTGAAAGTACTGAAAAGAGTCGACCCAACAGGATGCTCTGTATTTGATTGTTCGCCGTGCTGACATGCGTGTTAGTTGAATTAGCTTACATATGCCTAATTCTACCGCGAGGCACCAATATATAATGCCACGGGGATCAAACGGCACACTCTCTTTAATGAAAACAATGAGCTCGATGCATTAGATTATATGGCTGTCACGCCCGGCTATCACTCAGGCAAATGCACTAATCCCACACGAACAACTGCAGCCAACAGCTGCACGCTTCCTGCTCACATCCAGACAAGCCCTGCGACAGAGTGGAGGTATTCTCAGGCGCTCCGCCACGGAGAAGGATGAAGGAGAGGTCAGGGAGACCAGCCATTATTTACACGAGGAGATTGGCTCACCGGGATACCGTGTGACTCATGTTTGGATACTACTTTGCTTAATAACAAAAAACACATTTCTTATCTGGCTAATATTGAATGATTGATGATGTCTTAACACTCACAGTCAAGCAGGAAGTCTTCCTTAATATAATGCATGAATAAATAATCTGATCTTTTGCCTCCTTCGTGAGTGAAGTGAGGCAAAAGGATTGGAGGAAACTTTCATGGGTTGACAGTTTTGGATAGTCTATGTAAACACGGTTTCCATATGTCTGACCTTGTGGTCAAAAAACATTTAAATATCTCAATTATAAGATTGGTAGTTTGAGGGTTTTCATTTAATTAAATGCATTATTCCGAATACAATCAAAGAATATCAATAGGCATATGTAAATCACAACAGTTAAAAGGGAATTTTTACAGCCTATTTTTGTAAAATATATAATTTGAGTGTTTATTCTCATGGTTTATTAACTTGACCATTATTTCAAATGAATCAAAATGTCAAAAGACGTTGTGTCTTTAACATTAACAAGATGACATCTTACAAAGCGTGTCATATTTGACAAAACAAAAGATATTTAACGGATGGTATATATACGATGAAATGAATAAGAAAAGCAGCCAATTCTAACATTTGAGTATCTGAAACAAGCCTTTTACGTGATAAAAAAAACCAAACAATTAATCTATCATCACAATTGTCGAGGGTTCATTCGTATTCTGTAAGTCAGTAATTAACAAGGTCACATATTTGTTCTAACAACAACCTCATCAATCGTGTATTCTATCAACAAGGAAACTTTAGGCAATAAGTTACACTCCAGACACTTGGCAAGAATAACCTAAAAAAAAACAACACTTCGGTTAGAATCAGAGAGCTCTCCATCAAGAAGGAAGTGAGTTGTCCCTTTGGAGGTTTCACTGAACAATAGTGGTAATCCACCATATCCCTTGGCTCCCAAGAAAGGAAAAAAAAAAACGTGTGGCCATCCATTAAGGAAAAGCTGTTGAAACGTCTTCACATGAGAGACGCGACGCTTTTGTTTCACGACAGATGCCAAAGCTGCGTTAAATGGTGTCAGTCCAAACGCCATTAAGATGTATCCTCTCACAATGAGTCAATTCATTTGAGAAAAGGTACTATAAGTTAAGTAAACGTTACTCAAACTGGAGTAAATAGTGCATTTTGTTTGGGGATGTTTTCAGCATCTGATAATCCATAATTTACTAAAAAGTGTGCGGTCACGGTAGGGAGGTCACGAAAGTAGAGACTCCGGTACCAGTTCAATGCCAAAATTCTCAAGATTCTTTCCAAACCGAATTTAAAATCATTTTTTCTATGTCGCAGTTCAATTTTTCTTTTTTGTTTGTTTTCCCCCTCAGTTGGTTTGTTTTTGTAAAACAACCCAACCGACAACATATTGACTTTTGCTCTCGCTAACAGTAGGTATTTTTTTCAAAAGTGCCTTCAAAATGTGTTTTATGTCGCTTGTATGAATACAATTGTTAGGTTACCCCGTTAATACAGGTGATGTGGAAAAGTAAAATAGTCTAAACGCCAAAAAAACTAGTTTGAAGACTAGTGTTAATCAGTTTTATTTGGTTCTTAACCTTAGTATCGAATTGGGTATTGAGAATCGTGTAATTTCTCAGATATTAGTCATATCAACTACTTTTTTTTCCGGTCTCGTGACATCCCTAGTTCACGGTAATGAAGCAACATGTCACCCAACGCAACAATGTAGCTTAGTGGTGTGTGTTTTATAGTTAGATGGAGCTCTATGTTACAAAGGGCTTAGATCAGGCTTTGCATGGACAACACTCGTTAATAGAACCAATTAAAAGCTGATTTTAATGGCGCAAACAACATCTGCATCGGATTGAGAATCATGCATCTAGATATGTATTTATTTATTTATTAAAAAGTCTGAGACATCCACGAGTTTCACTTCTGTCGTACCATTTTGGGAACGCATCAAAGGATATTTTACACAACAAAGCTTTCAAGGGTCCCTCGGAGCTTTGAAACGTACTGAGGGATATAAAAAAAAACCTTAGGTATATCATAAGAGGAATAAACTAAAGCAAACAAGCAAGCGTGTATCTACTTTCTGTTCTGCGAACGACCTCGTAAAAGCTCTGCCGCTGGTCTGATTTACTGCACGGCCACAACGTGCCCATCATGCTGATGAACACTGGTCCGTGAGATCAATAAGCGTACAATGCATCAGCTATGGGACGTGTTATGGTTTCTTGTCAGTTCATTTCCATGCAGGAGAGACGGCTTTTAGGCCCAAATTGTATTTGAGTAAGTGCCCTTCAGGGTCCATTAGGGAGGTCAGTTTGGACAGAGCCTGGTTTGGAAGCTCTTTAGAGGGCTGGGGGTCTCTATCACTAACCAACAACCTAATCCCAAAACAGACAGCTTTACTCTGTCTCCAGAGGAGGTCCAGGGGAGATGAGGATTAAATAGCGGTAACCCAATTAAGACAAGGCTGGAAAAAAAACAGGGATTTAAGAGAAAAAGAGGTTTAAGGTCGGGACACAGTGAGTGTTGTCCTGTTGCGAGATGCTACATGGAGAAGAAGGTTTACATTTAATTCTGTCTGTGAGTAATCTATCGGCCTTTAAGGAGTAGCGGCGGGGGGGGGGGGGGGGGGGGGGGGGGGGACAGATTCACAGAAGTTACATCATTTTCAAAATTGATAAAATAAGATCTATTTTCGCACGTCCAATTAATTTCCCGTTAACCCGCTAATCTGTTGTTTGACTAATTCTTTCAGTTCCAATTAGATGTCAGTCCTACGTGATAGCCTAAACCCTTAATTTAATGTTTCCTTATCATCTAGTTACTTTGCCATTAACTATAATTAGTCAACTAATCAGTTCAATCAATCAGCAGGGTTCCAGCTACTCAACTGTTTGGATTTTGGCAGTCTAGGTTCTGACAAAAACAAGACATTTGAGGATTGTGACCTTGGGCTCTCGCAGACTAGGACGCACCGTTAAGCGTGTAGGATTTGGTGGCATCTAGTGGGGCGGTTGCAGATTGCAACCAACCGAACAGCCCCCCCCCCCCCCCCTTTTTTTCTGCTCAGCCACCAAATGCAAAAATATTGGGGTGAAGCCATTCCGCCTCGCTCAGGAGGCCACCATATAACACCCACTTGCTTTAGGGAGCAACAGAGGTCAGGTGGCGGCTTGATGACACCCACAGTTTTTGCATGCTGTGGTCCACATCACCTCAGCTCCACAAGCACATCGGACAACTACGGTGGCCTTGAGGGGAATGTAAAAAAAAAAAAAAAACCTGCAAAAAGGCTCTTGGCTAGAACAACTGTTTGGTTTTGTCTGTTCTGGTGGGCTGTCTGTAGAAACATCCATGGCAAAAAAAATATTCTTAGTTTCGGGTGATTATACACTGATGAAATGCTTCACACTCGCCCCTTTAAAATCAAGCCGGTGTCTTCAAATTATTTCAGAAATGACTAAATATGCAACTCCTGACCCTAAAAAGTCCTTAATCTTAAAATGAACTCAGACTTGTTCTCATTATCCCACTGCTCTGTCCTGCCTGCTCACATCACATTGCCATTTACTGGCTGTTTTTGGGGGGGGGGGGGGGGGGGGGGGGGGGGCTGATGAATAACAAAGACTCGACCCCTCACCGTGTCCTGCAGAGAGAACTAAGTTTGGTCCTGCGGTCTGTGGTTCTTCAGAAGTCTTGTTAAACCTGTAATAACGTACCCGTTTTTTCTGTCGCATAATAAAGACACCCCCCCCCCCCCCCCCAAAACCTGCTCAAACCTACAGCACAGCTACGTGTTGTTGTCTTAATTGGCCCGTTAATTACACCTTTATTCACTTTATTAGACTTATTAAACAACCACAAAAAAAATAAGGAGTAAGATGTAGAGCAAAGTCTCAAATTAGTGGGAAAAAAAGCCCACACAAATTCAACATGTGCTTATTCCACTAACGTTGTATGTGGAAGTCTTCAAATTCCCTGAAGCTAGGACTCGTTAATAGGCGAACGGCTAATTAACCACAATAACATTAAAATAAAAACACTTTTAAATAGAGCAGACGGTAATTCAACTTAAAAATCTTCTTTTTTTTAAAATATCAGTAGTGAGCTGTCCACCTTCACTCAAAACTTGGTCCTGCTTTAAAAAAAAAAAAAAAAAAAAAAAAACATTTTTAAAAATGGCGTGTTTTCATTTCTGTTTGAACTCACCGGTCCAGTTGAGGAGGCACAGGTGAAGAAACAAGGTGGCGAATGTTCGGCGCAGGAGAGCCATGTTCTTGTATACCCAAAAAAAAAGAGGAGAGAGAGAGAGAGAGAGAGCTGCTTGTCGTATCCAGCCTGAAATATTCTGAAGTGGAGAGTGTGTTTGTGTGTGTGTGTGTCGACGAGAAGTTGAAGCCAAAGCAGCAGCAGCCCCGGAGAGGAGGAGGAGGAGGAGGAGGAGGAGGAGGAGGAGGAGGAGGAGGAGGGAGCTCAATTAAAGTCTCAGTCTGGCGGGGTCCTCCTATTGTGGAGGCGTTTGTGTGTGCGCGCGCGCGCGTGCGTGGAAGAAGCAAGCTTATCAGTGTTTTCTTCTGCTACTTCCAACTCCTAATTCACACAGACGTTTTTTTCTTCTTCTTCTTCTTTTTCTTCTTCTTCTTTCTTTTTCTTGGGGTTAGAAAGTCCTCAAGGTCACAATAACAAGCGGATACCTTATCGCTTTCCTGCACACCTCTTAGCCTGAATCACACCGGGCTGAGTTCAGCTCACTTTATATGCATTTTCCACAGCGGTGGACGAAAAGTGACGATAATCCCCATTTACAATTTACAATTGCAAAGTAATGCGCTACATTTCTTTTTTTTGGGGAGGGGGGGTGAAGCTTACGATGCTCTTTAGAACGATAAAGGTCACACATCTGCATAGCTTAGCATTACTTCAAGTAATATAACACACGGTAAAAAATAATTCAAGAAAAATAGTATCATATTGGGTCATTAGATTATTATTACACATGCATTCATGTAAACACGGAATTTTACCGTTATAGCTGGTTGAAGTGAAGCTCAAAGCGATTATTTACATTATGCATTAATCTGATTATTATTTTCTCCATTAATGAATTGATTGTTTTGCTTTGTAAAAAGACAAAAAAGTGACACCTTCACAATGTGTGTTGTGTCCAACAGTCCAAACATCGAACAATTATTACAAATATTAACATTAATACAAAAGGAAAAGCGGCTAATCTTCACATTTGTGAAGCTGGAACCATTCAAATCATTTTTAATCTTCGGTCTATTGGCCAATTGATTAATCGACTCTACGTTTCAGACGTACTTGTATGAACTAATCGTTTTTTGGGGTTCAGAAATCTTCATTTGTAAAGTAACTATAGGTCTAAAGCTGTCAGATATATGTAGCGAAGCAAAAGTAGAAAGTTGAAAGAAATGTTAATGGATGGAAAGCACCGAGAAGACCGAGCGGAAAGCAGGTGGCTTGGTAAAACGAGAAAATACCTGGATTAATTTAGCCCGTTTTGGATTAACAGTGTCAGCAAACCCGTTTAACAAATCAGCAGAACATCGGTTGGTGACCGAGGTCGTCCTGAAAAGGTGATTGTGTCACCCGATCTGCCTCGTGATAGGAACAGTAGGGGAGGTGTATGAACCCTAGATTTTAAAGGACTATAGGAGGCACTCCGTCAAGCGCTGGGACGCTATGTTGCCATTAATTGTGAGGGAAGATTGTGACACCCAAAACCCCTCGGACCCTTAGAAGGAAGCTAGAATTGGGTTTGGTTGCCAAGTGCCTTACAGTCCTTATTGTACTGAAGAGAAGTCAGACATCTCTATGTCCGATATCTCCAAAACTACACACACAAAGAAAACGATCTAGATTGATAATTACAGGTACGATAAGGGGTGTACTGTCCCTTTAAGGACAGTACTTCACTGAATTTACTGCATGGACATCGGGGTAAATGGCTAGCCTGCGCAATGAAAGACGAACATCTTGAAATGGGAAGTATGACTTGTTAATTAGCGGGATTTTTAGAGGTGCCGCTGGCAGATTGTGTTCCCCTCTTTGTGCTAAGCTACGATAACTGGTCGTGGCATCATAATCCTGCAAACATGTGTAATATCAATCTTCTCATCTAGAGCCAGAAAAGCAAACAACATATCAAATTATTATTATTGTGTTGTATCTACATTGTTTTACATCTACAAACAGATTGTACTTCCAAACATATGATCAGAGTAAAAGTATGATTATGATAATCACATATATATATATATATATAGTTTAGTTTTTACTCTATTTTATGTGTCGCTCTCATTAAATGTTTTAATTGTGTCTCTTATTGTGAAGCAGCACCGAATACATTACTCCACAAAAGGTGAAACATAAATAAACTTTACTTAAGTTTACTTTCTAATCATAAAAAAAATGTAGTTCTACCACAAACTATATCAGTCTTACTCATAACGGTAAGTTATAAATCAGCAAAGCCACCACATTGGACCATCTTAGCAGAGATAAACACCATAACCATTTAAAAAAGTTGTTTCACACTATAGCTCGCCCACGTATGTTCTCATGGAAATACATGGTCTAATTAATACTCTCCTTCTCACACAGCCACCGGAATAATATTGTTATAAGCACATCTTTCGACGCGCGGGCGCAATCGAGGAACAAAATAAAAAGTGTCGCGATGCACACACACAGCACAGTGTTCACAGTGAGGGTCGAGCAGAGGTCACATCCCGTGGACCTCCTCCAGGAGAGCGGAGCGGGCTCCTCGTGTTTTCCCCGGGGTCACCTTGGCCCCGACAGCTGCAGCAGCAGCAGCAGCAGAAGAAGAAGAAGAAGAAGAAGCTTCCTCGAGTCGGTCGCCCAGCTGTCCGGTCCCGTCACGTGGACACGGCACAGGTATTAGACCTGGAGGTGGACATCTACTTTTACCAGAGAGAGCTGCGTGTTGTGACGCTCCAAAACAAAAACTAGAGATACGTAAGATGATGACGCAAACAACATTATCATCACTCGAGGTGAAGCACCAAACGGCCTTGAATCAATACTACAATTAATTTAATGGAAAGTATGTTTGCTCAAGTGCTGTACTTAAGAACAACCTTGAGATACTTGTATTTTACTTAAGTATTTTACTTAATATTTGGATTCTATGCTACGTTATACTTTTAGTTTACCTCTAATTCAGAGGGAAATTATTACTTATATTAATTTGCCCTCCGCCTCATTCATTTCATGACTTTAGTTACAAATACAGAATATAAATGAACTAATACATAATGATCACCTTCACCAGCTGCGACATTAAAGTGATGGACACATGAACGCTTCAATAATTATATTTGAAATGGGCCATTCATTAACCCCCTAATGTCAAGTACATTTTATTCATACGCCCCCCTGAAAAAATAAATAAAAAATAACGGTGGGAAATGGAAGAATCCTCAGAAGAAGAAAAAAAAGGGTAACTGAGCATTTTTTTCGAGGCGTGAAGAGAAAAAAAAGGACAAAAATTAGATAAAAGTAAAAAGTCATTTTGTGACTGAGCACTAAACACCCAATCTGACCCATATGTATTGATTTTATACTATAACACCTGAATGAAAAGCCCTTTGCCAACTCAAAATAAACCCAATGTGAGCTTCACGCTGAAAGGACGACAGCTGCACACACGTGTAAAAGTGTCTCTCGCACCCTCATATCGGGAAATATTTGGTTTGGATTTGAGCCAAATTCTCTCTCTCAAGAAGGAAACCATCTCTCACGTGAAATCCATCTACATCTTACTCATTAGACGTGATTCTAACCAGGCTTCTCCTACAACTGTGTTGCCCCCCCCACCCCCCAAGGGTTGGCCCACACATCCAACTCCTTTGTTAATAGGGAGCTCCCTCCTTAAAGAGTGGATAGATATTTAAAAAAAAACACAGTTCCCAGGTGTCGTACTGCAGTAATGTTAAGAAAGCACTGTCACTCTGATTATGATTCTTACATCTCTTTGTTTAAATTGTGCTTCTTTGCAGCCCCCCCCCCCCCCCCCCCCCCCCTGACTTCAACCCCTCAATACAGTTATTTCCCCTGCTAACGGAGGGGGTGTGGACAGGCATGTGCTACTCCCATGACAGATGGTACGACCAGCCTCTTCTACACTCTTCACCTGCCACACAAAGTAAAGTAGAGGAGCTTCACCAGCACGACATGCCGGAAATTCATGCTGCGCCCTCAAAGATCTCACGACCCCCCGACCCCCCCCCCCTCATCTGTGCAGGCGCCCTCACAAAGCATGCACTCTCATAACTCAACTTTGACTGGACTTCTGGAACCAGAAGATCAACCCGTCTCTGATCCATTTCTTAAATAGTTTTTTGAAACGTTATTTATCGCGCTACGGTTTCATATTATCTTAGTGTAAGTATTACAGACAAATGAATACACCCAAAGTTATAAATAATACATACCGAAAAAGAAAAAATGCAGCAGAATAAAAGTGATGGCGTCATGTTTTTTTTAGCAGCTATTATTATTAAAATCACAAGTAGCGCCAAAGTCAACAGCGTTGGAGCCATTGAGGATGCTGTAATATTGTAGTAAAAATCTATATTTGTCTCTATAACTCTTGGCTCGCAGATGGGAAAATTGGGCCACCGAAAACATCGCCGGGCTTTGGAAATGAAGTCTGTTTTATGCGAGTGTGGAAAAGAAAGTAAGAAGCTTGGTGAGAAAAGAAAAAAGAGTCTTTGAAGTGGGCAGAAATCCCAGAGACCTCCATCTGAAATCTCTCTTTTTTTCCCCCCATGTAATGGAGAGGAGAGGCAGGGTGGGATGAAGATAATTCCCTTCTGCCAAATCTTTATTCAACTATATTTCTAAATCAGCTGTGCCTCTTTGTTAAATCTCCAATCCCCTCACCTTTTTTTTTCTTCTCGTGTCTTCACTTCTCTTCGTTCCAGCCACCTCTCTCATTTGCTTTCGTGCTGCCGGAAAGCAAATGAGAGCACGACAACAGCGACAGGGGTGAGAGAAACAAGTGAAGATGTAATGGGTCAGACTCAATCCACGGGTGCATTGCATGTTGTTAAATGTTATCAGACCCGACAGAAGACAGGCGTCAATGGAGATGGCGCTCACTATCCCGCCAATGAAGTAACATTTACGCAAACAAGATGAACTCGTTGCAAACCCGGTTTCTTGATGCGACTTTCTGCCGTGCACAGATTAACCATTTTGTTGTTGTCATACCAATAACAGTGCTGATAATCATCCATTTAGTTTTGAGCTTGTATATACAGTAACAGCTAAAAAAATCTAATCTATCCTTTGCACTGCATCCTTCCAAGAGATAATCATCCTGAAATTGCATTTATTTTTTCCTATAGGCGAACCTGAAAATTCTATTTTTGCTGTGTTTCATCTTTATTTACTCTTAACCAGTAACACATATACTAATATTTACACATCTGAACAAAAGCTCACATGCATTATTAACACCAACATTATTCAAATATCCTTTGTGGTTGCAGAGATACACCCTTTTTAGTTTGGGTATGTTATTTCGAGCAGAAACCTAAAAAAATAGGTCGTTTTTTTAAAAGGTTAATCTTGCAATTTGTGAAGAGTCTGTCCTTTATCGTACAAGGAAGACGGAAGAGAACATAAGTACTATACACGTAATCCTAAAGGAAGCCACTCCAAGAGTTTAGTGTTGCTGGAGACAATTCAAACGGCTAAATCGATGCAGCAGAGACATCCTGACTTTTAGAACCGGATCACACTCCAGAAGCACTAGATGGGCGGTTGAGAGCTGGGTAACACCGAGTGGATTAGGTTCATTAGAGGAGGTCCAGGTCCACGGCTGGAAAGGAAGGCAGGGAGCAGCATTGCCAACCTGGCAGAGGTCGACAGGTGAGTATAGGCGACTGAGATCAGAGGGCAAAGTCTGAGGGCACCTGGTGGATGGATGGAGAACAACAATTCAAGGTGGAAGTAAAAGTGTCTGGAGACAATGGGCTCTTTTCATTTCTCAGTTTGTGAATCCTTATTTCCCTTTCTTCGTTTCCTTTCTTCTTTATACAGCAACGTCAATTAAATATGGCGAACAACGACAACAATGTGTCGCGCTTCTTTTATGTGTCACGGGTGCTAAAAAAAGACTTCCTTAAAGGAGACGCGATTTGCTCCTCCGGGAAAAGCCTCCTCGCTCGGAGCAGGCCCAAAGTGTAGAAATGAGACGATACTATTTCCCACGATGGCGTAGTCGTAGAACGTCGCACTTAAGCTCGTCGTCGTCGTCGTCATCATCATCATCATCCATGTCTTTGTAGGCCCACACACACACCGGCTGCTCCGCTCACACAGATTGAGGGCAGAGTGTTTCACCACAGGGATGCCAGACAAAAGTCAAGGACCAATGGTTTGAACAGACTCAGAGGAAAAAGGGGGTGAGAGTGTAAAGAAGGGTACATTTACATTTACAAAAAAAAAAAAAATACGTACGTTTTTTAAATGCCAGAGGCATTCTCTCTTATTTGGGAAACAGAATTTTTGATAACTTGTTTATTCTGATTAAAAAAAAAGAAGATTTATGTCTGTAACGTTTTTAGAAAAGATTACAGCAATCACAATGTGAACAGGGGGGACTTCTCTGCTATGTTGTTTTTTTGCGTGTGCATTTACTGCTTGAATGGCGTTTCAGATTGAGATTAGCATTGGAAAAGCAAAAAGGGGGGGGGGGGGGTTGCAATGGTCCAGTTTTAGTTGTGGCTCGCTGCATCCCTTTTTTTTTTTATTAAACTCTCCCTTATCAGGTCGACAATGTTGCTGCCGATTCAACATTTCCAAATCAAAGCTCATCTCGCTGCAGCACAGAGCTGCCTGACTGGGGCCTTTGATTATACGGTATATTACCATCCCATTTACTGCCGCAGTGATTACAGCAAAGTAAAAAAATACCCTGTGATGTGATGGCCTCACCACTGTTATACTACATTATATATATATATTTTTTATTGCTGAAATTGGCCATGATCCAAGATCAAAAATTCAACTTTAAGACAAACCGTAGTGAAGTTGTGCATTTATTTAACGGTGGCAAAGAATGACTTTATGTGTATACACAGCTGCACAGCAATAACACAAAAGGAAGAATCAATTAAGTAATTTAACAATATCCATTTTTGTAATGTCACAACAACCAATGGAAGCAATTTGAACGCACAAATTAAGATATTAAAGGTATAGGAATGATCAAGTTGTTAAATATCATGAATAATAAACCTCTCAGGCTCTGTATTTTGTATTAGTATGTACCTGACGCCTCGTGTATACTGTATTAAACTCTCATATTGTGAGACACTTTTCCATATTAAGTAACACGTGAGTCGATCACAGCGTGCCACCAATTAACGTCAGGATTTTAAAAAATAAAATGGAATATACCTTTCCTACCTAAATATAGTAAATATATACATTGGATTTAGTGGGACATTTGGTTTGTTGCATTAACACAATACTTAATGCATTAACTTGAATATGAAATGTATGATTTTGTTCATTGTTGTTCACTATTTGAAGAAGAAATAGTTGTTTTTTAAAGGCAGGCATTGCTTTTTCACTTAAACTATAACGCAACTCAGTGAACTCTTCCACTGCACCAAGCAGTATATAAGCAGCAGATGCAGAACACATTGAGCACACAGTCAGAATTGATCCTGCTGAATAAAAAAAATAAAAAAAATAAACCATATACCTTCACCTCTCGTTAGCAGAGGTGAGGTTTGCTGAGCTGGAGGCTTTACTGGAACAACATTTACTGATTACATTATAGTTTATAGGAGCATTGTGCATTGTGTGTGTGTGTGTGTGTGTGTACAATTAGGTGTGTGTTTTTCTAAGGCAGAGGGCATAAATGGGTTATGGGACCTCTCGATGTTTAGGGGGAGGGGTAACCGATTGAACCTCCTGCCATCGCTCAGATCCCGTGACAGCGTTTGCCCTGAAGGCGACTGTCATGTTACCGTTGACCCCCTTGGAAAAGATTGTTGCCATGGTCACGAGTCGCCTTAATGAACTAATGAATCACTGTGGCACGCCTCGGCTCAGACACGTCGGTGTCTCGTCGAGGGCAGGGGAGGAGGGAGGGACGGGGGCGGGGTCAGGACTCCATATAGACACAAAGCAGGGTTTGGGTTTAAAGCAGTCGAAAAGGGACCCAGGTGGCCGATTGTTCCCAAATGTAGTGAATCCAAATTTGGTCAGGGCAGCTCTTAATCACCAGCAGACAGCACACTTCACATCCATTCCTCTCTGATTACATTAACAGGACGTCTAGGACTGTGCCATCTATTTTCTACTCACTTAAGGGAGAGACTGTAGACCCACTTTGTGTCTTTGTGGGTACGTGGAGATCTTCCTCGACTTGTGAGAGATTTTATATCCAACTTTTTGGGAAATAAGCTTGTGTGCTTTCTTTCTGAGAGTGAGACGAAGGGATCGATACCACCCTCTTATACGTGCCGCTTTCGTTGGTTGTGGTTAGCCTAGCTTAGCTTAGCATAAAGTCTGAAAGCAGAGTTGAGCTAGCTTGGTTTCTGTTAAAAGTGAAAATAAAGTGCCGTCGGACACTCATTTGCATACTGAGATGCAACAACAAAGCTGGCAGGATTTAGATAACAAGAAAAAAGCTTCCTAATACCGAGTGTAAATGCAAAATGTCTTCCAGATAGCATAGCTACAGATCACGTGTTGATATCCTGGTGGAAATGGGGTCCGTAAGTGTAACCTCAAGATAGTGGGAAGGGATTTACATTGTTTTACATATGTTTTTACCACCACGGGTTAGGCTAAAAAAACAGCATTAGCATTAGCGAACAGCGTCAATTCTCAGCTGGGGTTCGTCAATATTATCAAAGATGTCACTTTATGACGGTGTAACGCATTTTATTTAACACGGCATACAAAAACATCATCCTACAAAACACAGACAGTTATAATTCAAATCTTTCTGAACATTTCTCACAAACGGAGCATCTTTCACTTGAATGTTGAAATTTTGATTCAGAGCCTCTGGGCAGCTCTGATAAGGCAGCTTTAAGCTCCGCCCCCCCCCCCCCCCCCCCCCCCCCCCCCCCCCCTCGGCCACATAGTGACGGCAGCCCCCCTTAAGCCATTCAATCATCCAATCACATAAAAATAGTCACGTGTGAGGTATTCCCAATGGTGCTAACTATTTGCTGTGAACACACATGCAGCATATATACATATATATGTATATATATATATATATGTATATATATATAGGGTTCCTCTCAAAGTGCACAACAAAACTGTATGTTTGCTTGTATATTCCTGCTACAAGCAAACTTTTTCCTTTAGCCTCTTATTGAGTTTGCTGAAAGAAGCTTTTACTCTTGACTTTTTATGACCAGTGAAACCATTGTTTTGCGACGTTTTATTGTTAAACCCGGTTCAGGGTCGCGGCACCTTTTTTTTTATTACCCCTCCTGTGCCGTGTTGGGTTGGATTGTACCATTGTAGGTTTTTTTATAGTGTGACACATCTTGCAGCTGCCAGTTTTTTTTTTTTTTTATTGCTTAAGTTATGGGGAGTGAGCATTTGTGTCATTTTATATACTTGTGTCTTTTATGCTACGTTAGATTTCCTAACTTTTCGCTAGCAGTTGGCCTTAAAAATATATAGCGTCAGACAAATCCCTGTGAATCACATTCCTGCACCTTTCACGACCGGAACCAACGTTTTAAGTGCCCGACGCGAGAAGTCGTGTATCCTTTATGCAGCGAGGCAAAAAAAAAAAAAAAGGTGTGGAGGTCGTCTGACCTTGACCAAATATTATTGTAACAATAATCTTCCATAATACTGTAGTTTTCATATGTTTGAAGAATGTGAGAATCTTTACAAATATTGTCCCTCTCTTCGTGCAATGTAGGGTTTTTTGCAGACTTGTCCAACGCTGATGTTATTGCCCTTCAATAAACTTGCTTTCGGTTTAAATACCTTCATTCAGAGCTAGACACTGCCTTTTATAAATTAGCTGCGGTCATCTTATATCCGCCCCCCCCCCCCCCAGAAGATAAATCCTGATGTTTTCCGGTAACCTGCCAGCCTTTTTCGAGGACCTGCCCTTTGGGGACAAACAATCCACTTGTACAAGAAATATTAGCTTCTAATGGGGCGGATTGTCCTGAGAGTAACTGGTACAAATGTATGTGTGTGTGTGTGTGTGTGTCCCACCCCCGCCCCCCCAATTTGGTCACTCTTTCCAGTGATCACATCCTTAAGGTCAACCGTGCATGCAAGTTATCTCTTAATGCAACGTGTAGGTTGCCATTACAGTTTTGTAAACATTTCCATTTAATTTAGCACTAATTAGTGCAAAAATATGGGGGGGGGACGAAAAAACACGTGATAATTTAAATGGTATCCAGGGGCAACTGAAAATAGCAGTGACCAGCGTTCAACCATCAATTCTACAGCCGAAAAGTAACAACGACAGTGTGGGCAAATGGAGGCGTTTTTTTTTTTTTTTTTTTACTATGTTTTGTGCTTCAAAAGATGGAAACAAAGGCAATAAACAGGATGTTGGAAAGAAAAAAGCTTTTCCTCAAGGCAACCGAAGCAGTGGTGTGATATTTTAAACCTGTCTCAGTGGGGGGGAGGGGGGGGGGGGGGGGCTTGTGCATGAACAATATGTTCAATGCCCTGCAGCTGCTTGTTCTCTGAGAGTCTCCGGTACGTACCTGCTCACATTTAGTTTCTAGAGGAAGTATATGACCGACTTCTTAGCTTCAGATCTACCAATCCATCCTCATTAAGGTGTGTATGATGTACTGGTTACCACTGAAAGGTCATGTCCTCAGTGTCTGGGAAGTCGGGGGTTAAATGACCTACAAGATGTTTCTGACTTGATTTATTTTAGACTACGTTGAGCTGTTGCTGTCTTTAGGTAAAAAAAAAAAAAGGCTTTTTAGATTAAAAATAGAGGAACAAAAGTGTCTCTCCTCCACCATTATATTCCTGGTGGTGTTTGAACAATAATTTAGACATTTAGACATAATTCAACCGGTAAATTAATGTTTGCCAAAGAGCGCCGATGCTGTTCTGGAGGCTCGCGGTATAGGAGCAAATTGGGTTACTTCAAAGACTACGTTTTCAGTTTTTACGTCCAATTATTTCATATTGGATGTATTTTCCTTTTTTTTGGGGGGGGGGGGGGGGGGGACATTGTCTCAGTAACCAGCCTGGCGCTGCTGCTGTTCATATAAAATGCCAATTGTCACAAGAAATTCAGACATACGCTGCCTTTGAAAATAAAATAAAGTTGCATACGTGCTATGTTTATGGAAATTTAGTACACACACACACTCATATAAAATTACAACACTAGACCGCGTTTGCTCCTGTGGTCCACTATGGACCACCATGTACGTCCGTGTTCAATGAATTTGCTGCACCTGACACGCTGCCTGTGCTCTGCAGGAGGCCGGTTCATTCTGCAGGGTGATTGTATTCAATCACATGGAGGACAAAATGTGTTTTGATTAATTTTCTCTTGGCTCAGACTAAATTGGCCATCTGGCTTACAAGAGCACACCCAGTGTGTGTGTGGGAGTGGGTCCACTGACCCACTTCATTGTTCATGCTTTGGCCCCTCAGGGATAAATAGTACCTATATGGGGGTCAAGGGCTCTGTGGGATGCAGTTGTGTATGTAAATGTGGATGTGCATATATGGATATATGGGACTGCGATGTTCTTTAATTGATGCTGTGGGATATATATACGTTTTTCTTTGTTGCCATGCCTTAAATAAATTGTTGCACTTTGATTGCAATATGATTTGGACAGCTTAAGTGTTTAATGATCTTCGTATTACCTTAACTTAAATCTTAAATGTAATTTGCATGGGTTTGTAGCACTTTTGCACGCCCTTCGGAACTCAAAATCCTCTCGTAACCCTTTTGTCCAACGTGCACTTTTCATCTCGGTAAAAGAATAAAATAAAGTTCTTTGCTCTCTTTATAAAAGAGCTGGAGAGCTGGAGTCGGCACCTGTTGAGTTTGGAAGCAGGGGGGGGGGGGGGGGGGGGGGGGGGGGGGGGGCACAGACAGTCAACCACCCGTCTGAAGCTCACTAATCAACATGTTGTATCTTGTTCATTTCATCTGTACCAGAAGCTGCTCTCCTCGACCGTGTCTGTAGCGCTGGGTGGACAAACAGCTGACTGGAGACACCAACTGACACACAGATATCAACGTCTGCATGTTTTATAAACTACAATTCAATAGCTGGTAAAATGTTGCCTTCACTGCTCTGTCCAGAACATGCAGTTGTTATACTTTTCTTTTTTTTGTGCTATAAGGAAGATTAATGATATCAAATGATATGTGTGTTACTCTGGATACACATACAGCATGGGGAATATATTTTTAGTTAAAAAAAAAAAGTTTAAAAGAAAAAGGTTCCAATAAAAACAGTTTTGAGTGAGCTGTGTGGATTAAAAGAAATACAATTAATGTATTGATCCCCGACCCCGGAGTGAGACACTGTTTCTGGAAAGATATGTTGCTGCTGAATATTTAACTTTAATTCTTCATTGCTTTGAGCAATTTAAGCACAAATGCAAAACCACAAACTAAATTGCTTGCGGAGGCAGAAATCTTAAATTCCGGGGACGAATAAAACTAACTGGATGGATGCCAATAAGGGGAAAGGGAGAAAATATGTTTCTCTGGCTGTTGGTAATGTGGGAAGAAACCAACCTTTAAAAGTCCAAACACATACACTGTGTTATTGTTTATGCTTTAAAGCGTTCCTACATTTACGCTTTAGCACATTGTAGCCTTTTATTCTAGAAAGTTAAATAACCAATAAGGTATTAGTTGTATTAATAGTAGCATAACGTATATTTTTAGCCATGCTAGCGGTGCTGCTACATGGATGTCGGCCAGACGATGAAAAACCCTGCAGACTTTGAATCGAGTGCCACCGTCAGGAGAAACATTTAAACGCGTCCAATACTAACGTTTATGGCCAAAAATCAGCCTCAGTTGTAATTTGTGTTTAATGCTCATTAGCTAACGTTAACCATGCTAACAGCGTGTTAGCGTTTTCGTTGTGAGCATGCTGACGCCAGCGTTTAGAAAGCCGCTAGCATGACGTCATACCGCGCAGCCTATTAAACATTTTTCAGGGGGGAAATGCTTTGAATCGATACACATACAGAACATATGGGTTCATCGCCCGATTTCATCATCTTCATGCAAACAGATGCATTGCCGTTTTTTTAAATGACGTTATAATAACGAAAACAAAGATCTGAGAGTTATTTATTACACAGAATAAAAGATCGTGCACTCACAAAAAGGAGAACTGTATTCTTCTATACGTCGGCCTCTTTTCATCAACACTGCACGGGTCGGATTTCATGCTTTGACTTTGAATCTGACAAAAGGAATACTTTGAGGAGCAGAGACTGTTCCAAAATGCTGTTTGATGGTTGAAGAAGAAGGTTAAAACTGTTGAGGCGCACGGCAAGCGAGTCTACTGCTTACAGTCGGCTTTTTGTGGTTGCTATAGGAACCCCGCAGTCCAAACCCCCAGAAAGCCAGAATGTGTGTGATCAGCTCGACAGAGGGGGGGGGGGGGGGAGTCCTGCTAGGGTTACTCCCAAAGAGCTGCGTTAAAATAAAGATGAATTCCCTTTTTTCTTTCAAACTCTGCAGGCCATGAAGATCTCTCTCTCTCTCTCTCTCTCTCTCTCTCTCTCTCTCTCTCTCTCTCTTGCTCTCTCTTAGATTTCCTCATTCCTCATGCTCTCGTTTAACAAGTGGATGTAATCACGCTCCCCTCTTATTAAATATGCATATTTAATTTGCCACTCAGTATCATATCTCCAAAGAGGTGAAGGAGTGGCATGTCGTGGGACTCACTTTTGCTAATGAGGAAGATCTGAGCATCACAGAGCTGGTTTTTTTCTTTTTTGACTCTTATTTTGTTGAATCATTTACTTTGATTGCAATTCATTTATTTCACTTCCTCTCGCACACTGTTGGCCTGATGTTGGTTCTTGAATTGCACACTACAGAGAGACTGCAGGATATGTAGAAGTTGATGGGCCAGATTTCTGTCACACCTATCCCAGACTCAGGGCGTACGCCTTAAGTTTTTTATCATTTGGGGCGGATGAGGACTCCAGCGCACACAAAAAAATAGCAGCAGCGTGGTCTAAAGGTTTAAATATTGAACTGTTCCTCAGTGAAGAATAAACTCATTTGAACATCTGTCACTAAAATAAACTTTGATGTCCTTATTTTAAAGCTTGAAATGGGGGCGAACCTGCAATATACCTGGAGCAGGCAGAAATCATGGAAAAATAACCTATACCCAAAACAACTAATATTTACAATATGTTAGCTGACAAACCAAATATGGTATATTCTTAGCTTCCACTGAATTTAATTAACCCTTCAACATCTACTTTTTCCCCTTGTATCTCATTAACACCTGCATTAGCAGTTGTTTGCCACTTGGGGGCAGTAGAAACTAAAATGTAAACACAACATGGACACATTATCATCTTTAATAAGGGTTAAGTTATGTGTTTCTCGGTCATATAACCCCTCATACAACCAAATAACGTTCTAGCTCTTTGTGCTAAAACTGCTAAAACTTGAATTGTTAGAGCAAAAAAAAAAAATACAGACCGCATGAATCCAAACACCAACATAGTTGTCCCCCTTTGGTCAGAATCGCATCCTCTTCTATCTACTAGCCTTTTCTCTTTCGTGCACATACTTTCCGAGACAAAGTTCTGTATATTTCGGCACCCACTCAAGCAAAGAACCCCCCCCCCCCCCCACACACACACACACACCCCCATACAGGAGGGAGAGAAGGTGAGTACAGATAAGAGGTCTTTATCTGGAAGGTGGGTTAAGGTTTAAGGTGAAGGTTTTGACAATGAGCAGGCCCGGGCCGTGGTTCCCCCCCCCCTTCCCTTCTCCACCTCCTGATGCAAAGGCTCAGGCTCAGTCCCCCCCCCCCCCCCCCCCCCCCCCCCCCCCCCCCCCCCCCCCCCCCCCCCCCCCCCCCCCCCCCCCCCACCCCACCCACACCCCACCCGATGTCCTTGGGGCTCATTTCTTGACAGCCCCCACTGCTCCAATGCTTTAATGAGAAAGATGAAAGAGGTGCAGGCTGGGAGAATACCCAGCCCTCCCCCTCCCCCTCCCCCTCCTCCTCCCCCTCCCCCTCCTCCTCCTCCTCCTCCTCCTCCTTCTACCACCCCATTCACATTGCTCTTCGTCCCCATTTGTTCAGCCCTGCCTC
>NC_046979.1:3993026-4030526 GCF_009769545.1 Cyclopterus lumpus | reverse complement strand
CATCACTCGTGCTCATTCATGCCTTTATATACAGGAAGTAAAACATACGGCAGCAGGGCCGACGGGTTATCTAGTCGTCGTTATGACAAACAAGAGTGAAGAGAGTGAACGTGTCGCGGACCTCGAGCCGTTGCTGATGAGGACGCTCTCGCGGATGGTGAGCGTGCAGTAGTACCACACCAACAGGAAGTTGAACAGGGCGTCCAGGGCTCTGAAAACAAGAAGTTAAACACGACCATCAAACACACATCTGTCCATCCGGGGAGAGGGATCCTCCTCTGTTGCTCTCCTGAAGGTTTCTTCCCTTTTTTTTTTTTCCTGTGAAAGGTTATTTTTGGGGAGTTTTTCCTTATTCGATGTGAGGTCAAAGGTCAGGGATGTCGTGTGTGTGTACAGATTGTAAAGCCCTCTGAGGCAATTTTGTAATTTGTGATATTGGGCTATACAAAATAAATTGAATTGAACCAAAGTCACACGCAGAAAGAAAAAAAAAAGTCAGTCAACAAGTAAACCCCCCCCCCCATCGGATATGTAATGAAACCATTAGCTCTTTGGACCCGAAACAAGACGAGCAGACGGTGGAGGAAGAGAAAAAAATATATAAAAAATTCAGCTGTCACTTTAAATTTACTTACCAATAACTTATCGTTCATAAAAATGAAAATCGCAAAAGCTTTGGGGTCCTCCTCGAACCCCGGGACATTGTAAATAAATAAAAACTATGGTATCGTTCTAATTATACAGGCCTTTTAAAAAGATCCACAACCTCTAATACATCTATTTAAAAGGGAAAGATAAACAACAACACGTACCACGAGTTACCTTGTTGACCCGATAATAGGGTATTAATCAAATCGTTTTGTTTGGACATTTCCTTCGGTACAATAAATACTTAACTACGTCTCACCTGGAGCTGAACAAAACGCGACACGTGAAGGAGAACGCGAAGAGGAGGACCGTGAAGACCAGTTTGAACTTCTCGTATTCGTCTTTGTAGGCGAATCTGAAAGGATGAAAACGAGACGTTGACTTTTTTTTTTTTTTTTAGGGTCGTAAGAAGACGAACGTGAGACTTACTTTGACTGTTTGTTGAGGAGCGTTACGTTGACGTTTCCTAAAACCAGAGCGAGGTATAACCTAAAAAAAAAAACAACGACAAAAAACAGGGGAACAGGCAGACATCTTCCAATATATTCGGAATATATTCCAATAAAATGTGGGGCTTCATTAGCTGTATGTATTAGTATGCGAGTGCTACTTTGAACGATGTAATAAATACTGACGGTTAATATCACGGTTTCCTCCGTGTCGTCCATTGTAAAAAACGGAGTAAATCATATATTTATATATATATATATATATATGCGAATAAAAATCACACCCGTTCTTCTTTGGCAGAAACGCTTCCATTTCAGAGAAAGCGTCCGCTCTGTCTTTGATGAAGTCTTCCATTTCAGCGATGGCATCCACGTCCTCTGGATTCAATCTGGGATTCGGGTGATTTTCTTTGCATCTAAAAAAAAAAATTAAAAAAAATACATTACGACGTGGTTATAAAGACGGCACACGGGATTTCCATTTTTTTTTTTGGTTACTCAATACGCTTGGACAGCATATTCAGAAATGGAGAAAAAACAACAACAAAAAACACACGTCTACGGTACAATCTGCACGAGTTAACACGACTTTGATGACACTTTCCTCACTGGGAAGTTGATTCACCACAAAAAGAGTCACGGACAATCGTCATGGCGTCATGTGACGTACCCAGAGATTGAAAATGCACCCAACTCCGACTCAATGAATCGCTGTGCATGTCAATACGAACCCTTCTAGTGACGCGGTGAGCTCTTTCAGCTTCTTCCTCTGACGTGCGATGGCACCGGAGCAGCTGTCCTGCAGCTTCGTCACTTCCTCCAGTTTCTGTTTGTATAAGCGATGGCTGTCCTGCGGAGGTGGAGGAAAAAAAACAACAACAAAATAAAACAGAAATACACAAAAGTGCACAAAGATTCGGCCGGGTAGAGCAGTCAACATCTGTGTACAACAAGAGCGTCCTCAAATTTCAAGAACAAAAAACAGGGTCGGAGAAAGATTATGACCTTGTTTCAAAGAGATGAACCAATCCACGTCTATATTAGTTACTTCTATACGAGCACCAGATCAACTGGATACGATTCTTTTTAAACGTATTAAAGCGGGTTAATCTCTTCGTTTGAAAATCAACACGACATACTTATTATACTTACTCAATTCTTAGAACAGCCCCCCTCCCTCCCAAAAAAAAAGAGTGAATATGACCATTGCGCAATGATAAGGATGCAGCTTTTATCATATTTTTTTGGGGGGTTATGGTTTGTCTTTTGCCATCATTCAACACAGATTAAATCTCCCCCAATGATTTAATCCTGTCAGGGTTATGTGTGTTCATTATAACTGTTTTCGTTATGTTCATATAAAAAGGCTCATTGTTGTGAACGTGAAACTGAAGAAATAACTACCGTATCCTGGTCTGGGCTTTTTATTTATGCAATTGTATCATGAGTTGTATGAAGGGGGGGGGGGGGGGGCATCACCAATAGTGGGAGGGGGGTAGTTAACACTATACAGTATATATATATATATATATATATATATATATATATATATATATATATATATATATATATATATATGTCTATATGAGTATTGTGTATATATATGCATGTGCACACTATATATCAATCGTGTCCTCACTGTAACTTGTTTGATTTTTAATTCCTATCTGAAAAATGAAAATAATAAAAAAATATAAAATTAAAATAAAACACTAATTTGTTTTGTTTTTTTCCCACTCACGCACGTGACAAGCTGCTGCACATTTCGCTAGCTGCGTGTGGTCGTCGTGGTTAACGTGGAGGGGCTTTGACCCCCCCCAAAAATAATGGAGTAAATAAAAAGAAAAAGTACATTACCTCCCTCCGAAAATGTGAACGTCGTCACTAAGCCTACTTTATGTGTACTTTAACTTTTTTTTTTTTTCACGGTCCCGATCAGCTGATCGCCACCTCTGACCCTGACCCCACTCCCCGGGGACAGGGCGCCCTCCCCGGCGTGTGTAGCCGAGTATCGCCGCTGTTCGACCCACCTGAATCTGTTGGTAGCTCTTCTCTAAATCCTCCCATTCGCGTAAGCATTCCGTGTAACCCGTTGGACTGAACAACATCTTCCCCTCTCGTTAGAAAGAGAAACCCCTCCCGGTCCCGGTCCTGGGGCAACAGTTGCGCTGCTTGTCAAAGCCTTAACCAACGAAGAAGTGCGACTTCCGGTTGGTGCACTTCACGATAAAAGCCTGAGGTGTGAAATATTGTATGTTCCTATTTTTGAGGAGACTGTTCTTTTAGTTTACTTGTGTTTGAAAAGAAAGTTTTGAAAGTAACATTTATATATACGGTTGTGTACAATTTTGAAGTGCTTTGCATTTTACTTTTAATTTTCTGATACTTCTCTACAATTCTGAGGGAATTAGTGTACTTTTTACTCCACTACATTTTCTTTAAAAAAAAAAAAGAAAAAAAAAAGTATTACAAATTCAGATTATTTCAAAAAAAATATTGTCAACAAGTAAATTATGTTATAATACTAGGGATTAAGTGAGTTGTTTTCCAAAAAAATTTTTTTCTGGGAACCCAACAATGTTAAAAGTAGCCTGCATTTAACAGAACAATAAGAGCATCCGGGCTCCCTCGTGTGGTTCAAAAAGTGTACTGCAGATGTAAATGTTGAATTAAAAAGACTATAAATTCTGCAAAATATATCTTTCATGCGACCGGGCCCGTGTGTGGCCACACAGCAACATATAAATTAGGCCTAAAGTTGGCTTTAAATATCCTTCTTACATACAGTATATGGTTGTATCAACAAGTTTACAAAAAAAAAAATAAAACATTTCGATTATCATTTTTGTGCTTTTATTTTTTTAAGACCACGTAAAAACGTCCGTTTTTTTCCCTTTGAGTGCTGAATATTTTCTCTTCTATGCGAAACCCTGTTGTATTTTCATGGTTTTTGTCATATAACTCAAAACTCTGACTGCAGCACTCCATTATAGAAACAAAGGGTTGTATAATCGGTTCTCTCTCCCTCAAAGGGAACATTTCAGCACAATGTATTTCTCTTTTAGTGGCACGAGGGTTGTATTTTTAGAGCTGATGTGGCGTAACTCTAGAGGGTGAACCTTTACCCAATATTGTAAGCACCTCTAGCAGAGCCGTGTAAGGACTGGACAGCAGCTATCCGGAGAGTTATCCATAAATAACTTTGTTTATTAATACAAAAAAAGACGTTTGTAAAAAGTGAAGTACTAAATAACCCCACTAGGGGTCAATGTTCAATCTTCTGTCTTTTATTTAAAACTGATATTACCTTCAATCATTGGGTTTATGTGTGTCCTTGAGCAAGGCACTGAAACCCCCTCCCCCCCGAGTTGCAGCCCCACTGCTCCTTAATAACGAAGGATGGGTTCAAATGCAGAGAAGTGTACATTTCTTTTTCTTTCTTTCTTTATTACATCATCCGTTGTTTTAAAAATGAGGTCCAGAGATGTCCGTCACTTTCTTTCCCACGGTGTGAAGCTCCCAGTCAGACAGCTGCTGGAGAAACCCCGCGTTTGGTCTCACGTCGGGTTTACATTTGAGCACGTACTTCCAGGCCTCCTGAACAAAAAATAAGTCACACAAATAAAATGACATACTGCAAATACATATACATTATATATTCGCATATGCACGTGCTCCTTTTTTGTTGTTGTTGTTGTGATCAATAGCAATCTCAAGACATAATTAGCCGAGCTTAACTTTGACCATGGAAGCAGGGGGAAACATCCTTCAAACACCTCTAAAGCCTTTTTATTAAACATGCAGTTTTGTTATCGTTAAAATTGTCTCCATAATATGCTTTTACACCCCAGCCTATTTTTGTAGGATTCTGCTCGAAAAACATACCCAAACTAAAAAAGTGTGTATCTCCTCTACCACAAGGGCTATTTGAATAATGTTGGTGTTATAATAAAAGTAAGTAAACACTTGTGAAAATACTTCAGATGTGTAAATATCAGCCTATATGTTACTAGTTAAGATTAAATGAAGATGGCAGACAGCACAAAGTTTGCCTTGTAAAAAACACTTATTAATATTATGATTATCTTTTTGGAATAATGCAGCTAGTAGTTTTTTCTTCTCCTCAGCATCCTATTTTTTACTATTGTGTGAGTTGTGTTTGGAGCGTTTGAAAACGGCTTACTAATTATTGTAGCTTACGTTCTGCTGTTTAATTTGATGTGAAACATCACGATATTATGTTATCATTAACTTTATGGTTTTACCTGAAAACCCAGAGTGTCCTAATTCAGGACCCTAATTTGGGGACTGTGGGGTGTAAAAGTATAAGAAATACAAATTGTTGTTTTTTTACATTGACGTTCACGCTGTAAACAAACACAAAAAATGCTGACTGGTTGCATGTCGGAAGGCTTGGAAAAAACATTCTGCCTTCTTATTCTGATTTTAGAACAAAAGCAGAGTGTAATAACAATGCTCACAGTGGAACCAGGACTACAAGTTGCACGGCACTTTTCTGCATTTTGCACACACACACACACACACACACACACACACACACACACACACACACACTGACACCAAGCTGAAGGAACCCCACTCGCCTCCAGTGTGTGTTTGAGGCGGTGCATGAGGAAGGCGACGGCGACCGCAGCGCAGCGGCTTCGGCCGCGCCCGGAAACTATCAGGACACGAGAGCCCACGTCGACGTGTGAATCTGAAACCAAGAGGACGGTAGTAGCACGCCACATTTATGACTAGCAAATTACACATTAGTTATTTATTCATTAAGTTATTGCCCTGCTCTGATTAAGTTTTGCTCCACAAAAAGTTGTTTAAATTGAGGCGGCACAATGCATTTTAGTTTTTAGATCTACTGAGAACCTTTACACTTAAAAGCACCCATATACGTTGTTGTTTACATGCCCTGTTGTTTTTGTATTCACTGGCTCTGAGAGCAACAGAATGTCATTCTATTAAACTGTATTCTTTTTACGGTTGAAATGACAAAACACACTTATGTTCGAACAAGCTCATATAATGTGGAATTTAGACGGCAACATCTTAAATAAGTTGCTTTTCCTAAATCCCTGAATCTAATGTTGCATCCCCCCTCCCCCTTGATTAAAATTAAAAATGTTATACATTTAGATTTCAACATCAAATTAACTACTTGCTGCTACAAATATCTGCGTGTAATACAGATTGTAGAATAAAGTAAACCCCACATTTCTGTCAGCTGTATTGTCTTCATATTCAAAAGTCACATTTCTGAATGCAGTGAGTGATATAATATATATATGTATGTAAATATAAAATACATGCAGGAGTTTAACCTGAACTGAAACACCCTGCCACACTTGATTCATAGATTTCCATGCTTCTATATACAAAACCCTAAATACTTGGTAGTAATTGAATTTAGGTAAAGCGCAACTTACCAATAAGGCTGCAAATCATTTCAAGACTTGAAAATAAATCGGCCGCCACCGAGTCAGCCACAGGGACGTGAGCGACGACGTGGTTCCCCTGCGTGGATCTACAGTCCCAAAGGAAACTCAGAACCAATTCAACAGCCACGACGGTCTTAACGATACCTTCAAACATCCGATCCCGTCTTACTCCAGAGTGTTACTCTCCGAGAGGCTGATGACGGCGAAGACTTTCAGGTCTTTGAGGATGCCGGAGTCCATGGCGTGTTTCTCGTCACCCATGTACAGCAGGGTTGCTATGATCTCCACTGGAAAGGTCTTCATGTTTTCCAGTTCCTGAGAGCCGCAAGAAACACATTAAATTGTATCAAGATCAAATTGAATCCTTATTGGAGAGAAAAAAACAAACAAAAATAGCCGCCATATAGTCAAAAAAAACCAAACGTAGAAATATGTAACAGTGTGAAGGGGTGTGAGAGAAATGTTATACTATTCTCTATATGGTCCACCCCGTACAGTCTTACCGTGATGGTGTAGAGGATTTTCTCAGTCCTTAAAAAAGGGTACAGAGCCGAGAACCTCTGAAAGCCTCCCGTGACTACGTGGACCGGGTAGAGGCTCTCTTTGGCCAGTTCCTGGGCACATTGAACCGCTCTGTCTGCAATCACGGTCACAAGCAAACTGATGAACACCAATTTACACATGAAATGCACATTGGAAACACTGCCTGAAGAGAACTACACTAACTTTATTATGCCAGAACAGTTTATATATATATATATATATATATGCCCCAGTGCTACTTTGTATAGCCAGTTACCTTGTTTGTGTAAGACGCTTGTGTCGCTGTCATATACCACCACATGCTGCATACTGTCAACCTCCACAGCCTCTGGCAAGAAAAACGTCCCCTTTGAATCCTGGAAAGAGGCAAAAAAATAAATAAATGAAGCTACTCTGTGAATGGTAATGCTAGCGTACGCTCGTTTGAACCAGACTCCTTTCAACATTTTTACAGCAACCAACCTATCGCCCCGATTACACCTATTTGTACCAATCAGACAGTGAATCCCAAAAATGGTGGATTACAATGACCTCCCTACCATTTTGGCATTTTTCGCTGTGATGACGTGACTCATTCTGTAGTCGTGGGTTTCTCGAGCGTCTAAAAAGGAGACGCACACAATACACAAGTGGAAAACAACTCAAGGTAACTTGAATTACAGCGAAAAAAAATCCCACTCATATCGAGTGTTCTCACCAATCAAACAGAGGTAATTGATCTCTGCCAGCTTTGACACACGGCTGCACCGGTTGAGGAGATTGAAGAGCTCGAATGGCTCACACATCTTGATTTCAGCCATCGCGGAACAAGATAGAAGGAACAATTAGCCAGAAACTAAAAAGTTTTCAATCGTCAGCTAACATCTTTTATTTGAGCACGTTGAGTTGTTTTCAAAGAGCATGCCCGCTATGTTTGGGCTCGGTTGCTAAGCACCGAGTCCCTTCCCTCATTGGTGGCTGGTGATGATGTGGATTTCTTAAAGTCACAAGTACTCATTTCTCGACAATGTAAATAACTCGTTCATTTTTCATACCCACATTGTTACATTTGATACTTATTGTTCAGTATTACACATACTGGATAATTTGACCCAGTCCAAGAGCAAAAACTCCCCCAAAATCCTGATAGCGGACAGAAATTGGGAAGAAACTGAATTGCCTCTGGAAAGGCAATTCAAAGAGAGATCCCTTCTCCTCCCGTTGCTCACGTTCTCCTTCCTGGCCAAAGAGGGAGCAGCATGAGTATTTAAATGACACGTATGCATGGGATTGGATGATAGTAATATAATAATTCCCCCTAAAAATATTATTAATCCAAGGTATCTCGAATAGATAGACATAATAATACGTTGGTCTTGAAGTTTGCAGCATCGACCAGCTGTTTCTGAATGATCTGACAGACCAAAAGAGAGAGATGAAGGATCAGAGAGGAGGTTTTCATGGCTGTGACTCTGAGCTGACGACAACTGCAAGTTACAAAGTTTCTAAAATCCATCTTTAAGCCAAGGCACTGAAATACACAAGATATTTTCCGTATATTCTGTAATAACCTCATGTGTTTATTTTCTCCTCCAAATAAGTTTAGGGGACATGGAGCTTTGTCTAAAACCTGTTTGTCTGCCTAAACTACATTTTCTTAATCCTTTAGAGCAATTACTTTGGCTTCCTGGTTGGCAATGTTGTTCTGTCTGTCTGACAGCATTTTTTGAAACCCATAAAATCCACATTGCTTTTTTAAATTTTTTTTTTTATATAAGGGACATTTTTGTTTCAGATTGAGCTCTTGTCTGTAACCATTTTCAACTTGATGGCCTTACTTTTTGCCCCAAACAACATGAAACAGGAAATGCATCACAAAATGTCATAAAGTAGTGTTTTCATTCTTTTTTTCTTCTTCTTTTACATTAACTAAGCGGCAGAGAGCATGTCAAATAAACACGTTTCCCCCTACTAGTGGGGTCTGATGGTCGTTAGCTAGTTGGGTCAGTTGGTCATTTTTCCTTTGAGTGACAATTGAGTCCACGACACTGTCTTGAAAATTAGCAGCCAGTTTCTTATGGATATTCATGGTCCCCAGACAATTAATCTAGTTTCATGTTTTAGAGAGGCCCTGATCTTTCCTCTTGAACCAAAATGTCAGATGTACACAGGGGAGAAAAAAAATCCTAATGGGCCGATTGCCATGATATATTTACAGAGTACATTCATGTTTCCAAGAGGATACCCTTTTTAAAAAATGTTTACTACCCATCGGCTCTTCTCTGGAACCATTCAATTGTACGTCACAAGTCCAGCCCGAAAGACGAGCGAAATCAAGTGTCCTTCAACGACAATGATGCACTCATGTAGAAAGGTGATGAACACTGACTATTGTTCTGTTAATTAACATATCAGTTATCATTGCATTAAACAAAACAGACATCCAGACACACACACACACACACACACACTGTTGTCCTGCATCTACATGGCGTTTGAGAACAACATGTACTCAGTCCCAGCAGAGCGTGAATGAATGACTGTGTTCTCTGTGCTGCCCGGAGTCACAGATCATGCTGGTCGTCTGGGAGGAAAACAGAGCGTTAGACCCAAGATGAAGGCAGAGAAGGAGGCTCCTTCAAAAGCTAAAATAATATCCCAGATTTTAATGCTCATGTGTCTCGGTTCCTTCGATTCAGGTATGTCACATTTTCTGCTTTAGGATTTGCTTACGGGTTGCCTAACATCGGTCACTTGCAAGTTCATGTGTTTTTGGAAAGGTTTAAGTTTGTCATAGTTTACATTGTAGCAAATGAGAAGCTTGTTTTTTTCATTTGTTTGTTGTTTGTTGTCAGAATTAGGGAATCAAAAAACAAATTTTAGTAATGCAGTGTGAATCAACACCAACTTGCTGGATGAAGCAGTTCGGAGGGTCCTTCTTATGTAACTGAACGCTGACATTTTATGTATTATTTATTTATGCTGTTCTTTCACAAAACCAGCTGGATTCAGGAAGAAAAAAAAAGGAGCCAACTGGATTTTGATTTTAAAGTTGCATAATTATTACGACTATAAATGAAACATGGAGAGGGTTTTGACGCAATATGTTATGACCAGAGGTTTGTGGTTATGTTTGCAGTGCTACGCATAATATTGTATCGTCTTTAATGTCAGTTAAATTGACGACTCTTCAAGCTGCAAACTGATCATTATGGACGTCACAAAAGGCAGTATTTGTTGTTGGGGTATTGGATTGCATTAAACTGTCTGGGTGAGCCCACCCTTTGTGAGTAATACAGTAATTGTGCCTTCAGGCTGAACCAATATTTCCAGCCATTCAGTAACTTTCAGCTGTGGCTGCATCTCATCACTGCCCTGCTATTGTTGTGACTGGCAGAGTTACTGAGTTGTTCTGTTTCTGCAAAAGCTAGCATGGCATCTGGACTGCTCCCAGTGTTCTTTTCATGAACTGCCAAGAAGGACATTCGAAACAAACAATCCCCACTTTTGTTGACACACGCTGGCCCATCCCAAGAACTGACAGCCGTTCCCATGGTAATGTAGATCCGCCACGCAGACTGGATTCAGTATACAGCAGAGATGGGGCGTGATGCCCACACGAGCCTTCAGCTACGCGCTGTATCAATTACTGTAAAAAAATAATTCCCATCTCGCCTGTGTGCAAGAACTGTCGCTTGTTCATAAAGCTGTTGCAATACAAAGCGGTTTCCCTAAAATTTATATATTGAAATATTATGATTCCACTGTATACAACGTACTTATGTCCATCTAACATTCAGTGTCAATGCAGGAAGTTTAGGATCCTGTAGCAAGCGATCAGGGTGCAGGGCGGACGTGTGACTCATCTGAACTCATAACAGGAGATCAAATGTGCATCACACCGAGGACCGACAATGCATGATTTTTTTCTTTTTTACATAAATAAATAAATATTTTTATTTTTTGTCCACTTTCGCTCATTTGTTTTGAGAAACTAAACGAGATGACTTGAGGTTGAAATAATATCAAAATATATATACATTAATTTCCTTTAAGCTGGACTGTAAATAATCTTTGTTTCTCTGCAGGTGGGGTACTGGCAGTGAATATGACCATCCCCAACACTCTCATTAGAGGTGCAGTAGGGGGGGAGGCCCTGCTGTCCGTCAGCTATAGTAGCTTCAGCCTTGACCTGCCGGTCATCAAGTGGCAGCTCAAGAGAGAAAAGTCTGTCACCGTCGTCCAGTCCATTGGAACCGACATCATTGGGACCTTGAGGCCCGAGTATCGCGACCGCATCCTGGTATTTGAAAATGGGACTCTGCTTCTCCACAACCTCCGACTCTCTGATGACGGAACGTATGACGTGGAGATCTCCATCACAGATGACACCTTCACAGGAGAGGGCAGCATCACGCTCACTGTGGATGGTAAGAAAACAAGCTCTGTTGCTTGTGACTTGTGAAACGAATGTTAACGGTAAAAATCTCACCAATTTCTTTTTTGGTGTGAACCCCCCCAAAAAAAATAGGTCCGTCTTTGACGAAGACTCAAATCCAATTTAAGTCCCAGTTGAGTCGAGGAAGGATGATGCCAGCTTCCAGAGATTTGTCTTAGTTTAAGACCCCAGATTACCTGGGTGGATGCTAAGTACCAAGTACTCACCATTTCACTTTTGCTGAGTGTGAGTAAAGAGGACAAGGACATGTTTAGCCAAGACAGGATCCAGGGAAAGCTGCGAACGTGGATTCAACGAGAGTGAATTTATGATTTACTGTCCTATGGCTCAAAAACACACAACTTAACATGATGGAATGTTCTATTAAAACATTGTAGGCTACAAACTTTGAAAAAGTCAGCCAACTTACTTGACACATTTTAAGGCCTTACAGAACCACAGAGGCGATGCTCATTGTAGCACCTGGTTAAATGGAGTGCAAGGAGCGTAGGAAGTGGTAGGTCTGACAATGAATGTCTCACCATCACAGCAGCAGGTGGTAGAAATGCTGCGGCACACTTTTGGTTTATTTTTTTCTAAACTTTTTAATTGATGGCGGACGCAACGTTACCGTTTCTAACCGCACATTCTCACGCCCAACTCGTCGAATGCAGCCGCCTCCTTTTAAAACTACATGGTGAAGTTTAGGTCACAAACGTATTTGGCTAGGCTGAGAAAAAGGTTGTGTTAACTGCCGTTAGTAAACTACGGAAGTTACGTAACAAAACTACAGTAAAAGAAGTCAACGTTGACTTTGTTTCACACGCGACAATCTTGTGCTTGTTTTGGAGCGCATCCGTTATGAACAATAAAAGGTTTGAGGCAACAAGAGCTGTTATGTGAGCGCTAGCTTGCAGTACAGTTAACTAGCACTAGCTTGCAGTACAGTTAGGTAGCACTAGCTTGCAGTACAGTTATGTAGCACTAGCTTGCAGTACAGTTAGGTAACACTAGCTTGCAGTACAGTTAACTAGCACTAGCTTGCAGTACAGTTAGGTAGCACTAGCTTGCAGTACAGTTATGTAGCACTAGCTTGCAGTACAGTTAGGTAACACTAGCTTGCAGTACAGTTAGGTAGTACTAGCTTGCAGTACAGTTTGGTAACGCTAGCTTGCAGTACAGTTTGGTAACACTAGCTTGCAGTACAGTTAGCTAGCACTAGCTTGTAGTACAGTTAGGTAATGCTAGCTTGCAGTACAGTTAGCTAGCACTAGCTTGCAGTACAGTTAGCTAGCACTAGCTTGTAGTACAGTTAGGTAACGCTAGCT
This sequence comes from Cyclopterus lumpus, assembly GCF_009769545.1. NCBI lineage: Eukaryota > Metazoa > Chordata > Actinopteri > Perciformes > Cyclopteridae > Cyclopterus > Cyclopterus lumpus. Next base: position 4,017,688 of record NC_046979.1, on the reverse strand, counting down.
TGCAGTACAGTTAGGTAATGCTAGCTTGCAGTACAGTTAGGTAGCATTAGCTTGCAGTACAGTTAGGTAACACTAGCTTGCAGTACAGTTAGCTAGCACTAGCTTGTAGTACAGTTAGGTAATGCTAGCTTGCAGTACAGTTAGCTAGCACTAGCTTGCAGTACAGTTAGCTAGCACTAGCTTGTAGTACAGTTAGGTAACGCTAGCTTGCAGTACAGTTAGGTAATGCTAGCTTGCAGTACAGTTAGCTAGCACTAGCTTGCAGTACAGTTAGGTAGCATTAGCTTGCAGTACAGTTAGGTAACGCTAGCTTGCAGTACAGTTAGGTAGCACTAGCTTGCAGTACAGTTAGCTAGCATTAGCTTGCAGTACAGTTAGACTGAGGTGACCACTGTGATTTGGTGGAGGAGTGCAGGCCCGTCCTAACCAAATAAGTCTAGAGGGCATGGGGAACTTTTTTACTGCGTGTGTATTGTCAGTCAACATTTTGAAAAAATACATTACCTTTGGGACCAGTAGGCTATGTAGCATTTAGAGTGTATTAACTTGAAAATAAGGACTGTTGTGTTTTCAGGGCGATGACAGATGTTCAAGTTAAACCTCATCAAGCGGTCATGTGTCACACAACATGTTGACCAAGAGACTACTTACAAGAAATAAATAGTAAAAATGAGTGCAAACTTATAATTGTAACAAACTCACACATATACTCAATACAAATGAAAATGAAATAATGAATAAATGTCAATGATAGTGAAAATATCAAAAATATGTGCTAACATATAGCTTACCGTAAAACGCACACATAATGGAAAGAGATGAGAGACGTTCAATCAAAAACTAAAATACTTAAGGGTAATCTGATAGAAAATATGCGACTATGTGAATAAACAATGTGAAAATACTCATAATGGATCACCCTGAAAACTACTTCTCTAAAGACAACAAATATAATGTCAGATTCCATGAAAAGGGTATAATGATGGTATAAAAATACATAATATAGTGAAAGTATCCGACATAGAAACTACATGTAGAAACAAGTTGAGAAGCTAATGAAAGGGGGAGAAGTCAATTTCTTTGTAAGGGTGGGGGTACTGAGCCAAATTGTTTCCCATGTTAAAGAGACCCTTTAGTCTATCAGCACCCCTTGCGTTTGACAATACGTTTCCTGCTCTTTTGTGTCTATTTACATATTAAATCTACTGTCGCATTCATCCAGAGTCGATATCCAGGCCCTATATCCACATGGAAGCTTCATCGGTACTGGAGCGCAGCGAAAACGTCATCCTCAACTGCTCCCATGAGAATGGAACCAGGACCGCGTACAGGTGGTTCAAAGGTGGACAGCCACTGACCAATGTGACGAGGTTCACGTTGTCACCTGACCAGAAGCTCTTGACCATCGCGCGGGTGTTGATGGCAGACGACGACATCTACAGCTGCGCAGTGGAGAATCCTCTGGGCATTATGACAAGCCTGCCAATCAGACTGACCGTCTACAGTAAGTGACACTAGACAACGAGTGTTAAACACGTCACGCTCGACGCAGTGAAATGCATGAAGCACACATTTTGAAGTGTTACTGGAAGCCAATCTATCCAACATTTCATGTTTTATCAACAACTTGATGCTGTCTGAAATTCAAAATGATAATTATCATTTATTATTAAAAAAAGGCTAGTGGCCTCTGATAATGTTACAGGTTTGGGACAACAGACAAGGCTTGAGTATGCATGGCTTGTAAGAGGGAACACATTTATACGTAAATTAAATGACGACAGGCAACAAAACGTCAACCCTTTTACTATCGCAGGACATACTTCTTGGCAATCCAATGACTAGTTGTTTTAGAACTTTCACTCAAAGTTACGAAATGTTAAAAAGGTATAAAATTGTTAAAAAGAAATGTCGGTTGATGTTTGTAAACAGGCATTCAAATGCATGCCCTGAGAAAACAAACTAGCTACCGAGTGAATGAAGAGAGGGAGCGGCAATAGTGAGAACAAGGCAGTGAATAAGAGAAATAAAAAATATTTTCTGAATAGATTTTTTGAATAGAATAAAAGCACAAAGACACTCGTTGCCGATGCCGAGAAACGTCCCGAATACAGCAACATAAGAGAAGATGCAGGCAGTGACTGGGTCTCTGCAGACACCGCCACACGCACACTTCCAGTTGGAGATGATTGAGAGGGATTATTTTTGTATTAGTGGATACATTTCTGCATATTATACTTTTTAACCTGGTTGGTGTTGCAAGAGGCAAAGTCATGGTATCGCCAAATTGAGCTAGATTATTGTCTGGGGCACCATGAATCAAATAGATGTGGACATATTTAACAGGATACGTGAATAATTTCCTCAGCAGGTGAACTCTAGAGGAAAATTCAGGGGGATCGCCAAAGTCGTCAGGATTCAGTCTATGGGCACCCTGGATATTTGGTGCTAAGTTTCATGAAAATCCATCCAAAAGTTTTATAGATATTTTTAGTCTGGACCAAAGTGGCGGACCACCCATCCCTGGAGCTATGCCACTAGCATGTCTAAAAGTAGCTTTATGCTCAGATATTCAACAATCATAATCTATAAAATACTTTTTTGTATGTTTCCGTATTCTGAAACTGTAATTTTGCATATCCTACCAGGAAGAAGTTCCCTCTATATCATCCTTTCCACTGGGGGCATATTCTTCCTCATCACCTTGGTGACAGTATGTGCCTGCTGGACGCCTTCCAAAAAGTAGGAATTGCTAACACCCTACACTGCACTGATTTTTAAGAAAGACAAAGTTTGGAGTCCAAATAGACACGATCACATAACATAAATGCATTGAATCCCTTTTGTCTTAGGCGAAGACATCCAGCTACAAAGCCTCTCTCCAGCATTTATGACCCATTTGATTGCTCGCCAATCAATCAAACAGGTATAGTTATACTGAATAAATATCCCACTGTGATGACGGTCAATAACAATGCAAAATTAGGCGATGCGTCTAAATGTTTTATGCTTTGCCACAGCTGATGTGCTTCCAAAAAGGACCGAGCATAATGGAGTAAATGCTGTAACTTCCCTTTACATCCTGCAGCAAAAGGTATCTCTCTTATCATCGCTATGATCTTATCAAAATGCTGTGGCTAATAAAAGGAAGCAAGACACACATCTGCACTATTTAAAAAAAACTTAAGACGTAAATTAGATTACAATTGCCGGCTTTTGAAATATAAGGTTGAGTGGACCATGGAGTGATTATAAAAAACTGGACAATTGTTTGGCAGAGAATGGATTTGGCCTGAATTTGTCCCGTTTTGCAGGATCCCTCAATGGATGACTCTTCCAGCAACAGCATTGGATCTCCTTCTGAACTTGACAACCCTCCGTGCTACACCAGTTACCCCAACTACACCGAATCTTTCACCCAGTCTAATGGGTCCCCTGCCCACTCGTCCCACAGGTATACCTGAAAGCCCGTCAGCTAAATCGCTCCACACGCAGCAGGTGGGAGGTCAGTCCCGTATGCTGCTCCTGACACTGGGTGGCAACTTCTTGCGCATCGGCCCGGAGTTTAGGAGAGATCGCTTTTTAGGATCTGGGGTTTTACAATAATGTAATTACTGCCTGTTGATATGATTTTATTAAAAGTAAACTGTAACTTAAATATAGGTTGCTTTTAAAGTCAGCCTTTAAAAGTACTATAAAGGCTGTGTGACAGACAAGTTGAAGTCTCTATTTGAGTTTACCACTAACCACCATTGTTGTTGTTGGTTACTGGAACTACAAAATCAAACATTTGGAACGGGCAAAGAGTCGGCATGAAGCTGAGGTGGGTTAAGAAAGGTGCAACTATACATTGATAATGATACTGTTCTTATGCTCAATTCAAAATCACCAAACATGGTTTTTTTTTTTTTTTAAGATTAAGAAATTACAGATAAAGTGGTTTTAAGGAAAAATAAATCCTGAGAAATGCTACTTTATGTGTGATGTTGTCTCTAGTGTTGATGACAAATTTTGTGAAATAATGTAAATTCCTATTTTAGTTATACTAGATGATTTAATAGCATTTGTAGCAGGCAGATAGAGAAAAGCCCAGTTGTTGGAGGGTATTTCAATTTTATACTTAAATAAAATTTTAAACATTTCTTAGGTTTCTTGTAATATTTACTCGGTGCTATTTGAGTCTTTACGTAATGTGGGTCATAATGTATTTTCTTCCTTTTTTATTTTGTGCCAACTCAACAGCCACTCAATTTACTCCTACGATACATAATTCTAATTAGACTTCGTCGTCCGTGGACTGGCTTTACATAAAAAATCAGATCTACGTCACTTTCCAAAGTGTGTACAAAGGTCTGGAAAGTTTGGAACAGCGTTGAATTGCGCTGGTAGCGGAGGCAAGCTAGGCGGCTCTACCCCAAGTTTTTTTTATACTGGGGAATTAGCTCAAATGGTAGATCGATGCCCGCATTCTCCAAGTGACTTTGGTTTCTTATGTGCAAATCATGAGTGGAAAAAGAAAATTGTATTAAATAACTCAATGCAACTTCTTGCACCGGTTGAAATGGAGCTATAGCGCAAGTTCAGACAGGAAGACCATACCCCTCAACCCGCCATTTATTCCTCATATGTCTGCCAATCATTCCTCACGCATGCTCACTCATTGTTTATTTGCTGTCATCGTTCTGCGCAGATCAGCTGATACCCTCTATCCAATAAACACACGGAAATAATGAAATGGTTAGCCAATCATCTTGCTGCTGTCTCGTTTAAATATGACTGTCTCTCTACCTTCAGTTCATTCATGCTGCTTTTACACACAATTAATGCGGCTGCTATCCGTGTTCTCCATTAGCCAGCGTCTGCGTGCTCATAACGAACCGGCAAACGTCCATTTTTCCTTTTTCCAGCCTCGTTCCAGAGCCAGCGACGTCCAGTCACCAGCAGAGGAGAAAGCACCTCCTCCCAATCGTTTTCCCCGCGGGCATTTTCACCGGGTACTCCGGGTCACTCCGCGCCGGTAACAAACCGATCGGCACCATGCAGCATCCGGCTAAACTCCGGCAACCATCCATGCACGCACTAGGGCGGATATCCTCAAACTCCTGCCGCAACAGCATTTCCCGCGGCCCGGCTTGTGCCAGCGGCCCCGCGCGCTCCGCATTCATTTCAATTCAAGCATTCATCATTCAAGGTAAATACATCAATCAGCACGTCGCACCCGGATCTTCTCCTCGATCATATAAATGTGGTCAGACGCTAGTTTTAGCCGCTGCCCAGACCGTAACAATCTCTCGGTTCGACAGGTGAAACATTACCGTAAATCCCGTAATAGCGGCGAGCCCCAAATCTCTCTCCTATAAAGGCATCTACAAGGCCGGTCCCGGATCAGGGTTACTAGAGTCACATTTAATCCTTCTGGCCGCCAGGTAAAAAAAAAAAGGCACTTACTTACCTACCGCGGGCGATTTACCACTAAAAACCACCATACAAAACGGCCTTGACTTGCGGCATCATGGCAAACAGATCGGGCAAGTGGTGTTACATAGTCATATCTGGTAAGTAGCGCTATATCCATTCTATCACTTACTCCCGCTCAGACGCTCACTGTCGTATCCTATCCACTACATACACATCGTTTACGGGAATTGCCACTGTATCGTATTCTAATAAATGTTGTGTATATCGAAATGGCATCAGATCGACAGTATAACATCTATTTCATGCCTCATCTTAGCAGGTGAACAACTGGCGAGAGAAGGAGAAGCAAAAATCATTGCATACATCGCAGCAGCACCGGGCATCCTTTAGCCAAACCGCATACGCTCCAGCAGCATGGGGATTCCACTAGTGGGATTGCGATACGTCGCAGCAGCAGCATTGTAACAGCCCTTAATACAAATTCATCTAAATCTGCTTAACCCATGATACTATCCAAGCATGTTTTCGCTTTTCCCCGTCATTGCATCTCTCTCGGGCAATCGGTACTGCTTTTAATGGTCTTACAATGCTAAGTGCCGGAAGGGAAGGAGATACACAGCCTGGTCTAGTATCGAGTATCTCTTTCAAACGCTATACAAATCTATCATCGGGTACCTTCTAGCAATCGCATACATCGCAGCATTGGGCATTCGTCGCAGCACACTGAGCTTCGTTAAGGGGAATCACAGTTAACGCAGCAGCAGCATCCCGGGGGAATATCCCGTCGTTCCATACAGAATTCCCTCTCGACCTTCCTCATGGATAGCATAGATTGATTCTTCAGGCCCGACCCATTCCCTCTAGCGTGCCTTAAATCTCTCTTGTCAGTCATGTTTTAACTAGAGTTTTGCTACTACTACTGCAAGTTACCACATCTGCTATCATCGCATCTAAAGTCTCAATATCACGTTTGCCCACATCTCGATGCATGCATATACTGGTGGTGGTGGTGCGCAGGCCAATTGGCCAACTGGAGCTCTCCGGCTGCTCTTATCCGTCATTTCCAGTCAGATGACTCATAATATTCAATTATTTAATTCAACTAATCACGTATTCAGCTAATCATTCACATCCAGGTATTCTACTACCATATGGGAATCTCTAAAATGTCTTGCCGTCATTCCAGGACACAAGCTACGAAGTCCTAGCTCAACTTGCTGCTATTTAGGTCACCGCTGACCATGCTGGCTAAGGAAAATAAATAAATAAAATCATGCTCGGGCCAGTGCGGCCTAGCCATCGTAGTGCTTCATTCATGTTGAACTCGCAGATTCTAATCGCCTAACCTCAAAGTTCTGTCATGCTCATCGTTATGCCTCATCTCTTAGCAGCTCATGCCATCATCGGTCATTCGCTACCAGCTCCCGATCGGTAAGTAAACATTCTTTTGGGGGAGATTTTAAGCTGTGGTCTACTTCCTTTTGGGGATCTATCTCGTTGCTGATCGGGGCAGTCGGCCCTCAATTGCATATCTCCCCACAGAGTCCAAGCGCCAAAGACTCTGAGACTTCATCATTTCATATCATCTGTTAACAATAAACATGCATCCTTTCTTTATCTAACTGGTCTCTCCCTGATTGAAATGGAGCTCTAGCGCAAGTTCAGACAGGAAGACCATACCCCTCAGGCCGCCATTTATTCCTCACATGTCTGCCATTAATTGTAGAAAGGGATCAATGTTGTTTACCAAATAAATAGTGGACAAAGAAGATATTCAGCAATTTTCCAGTTTAAATGCAGCAATTTGTAATCTTTTGAGAAGACACTTGTTCTTTTCACATGTCAACTGCATTTTGTTTCAGTCTTAAGAGAATACTGCAATTATTGTGATGATCCAACAACACTTCCCATTACCACCACCAGAACCACAACAACTCAAATTACCAGGACACATACTGGAAATCGCTGTCATGGACAAAACAATGGGCAATACCCCGACAACCACCACAACGGGTTCAATTTTACCCCAATTGGGGGCCGTGGGGTTTAAAAGGTTAAACATAACAGTTAGCTGGAGGAAAAACAAATTAACCCGTGTGTTGTCCTCACTCATCAACCATACACCACGTGCCCTGGGGTCAAACTGCCTTTGCTAAGGAGTCTTCGATTAGTGCGAGGACACCGACGAGACCGACCATGAGGTTTACTCAGATGTTAACAGCGCTAAGCTCGAAACCATAAACTTCCCCTCCACACGCTCACACACACACACACACACACACCCTCCCCTTCCACACACACATCATTTAGAGGTTGGAGAGAAACACACTGGTTGGAGAGATGGTTGGGGAGAAAGGAGGGGGGGATACTGCGCTACGCTTGTGGGGCAATATGGTACTACAAGCTCCTTAAGATATGATGGTGCATCACCAATCAAGGCTTTGTAGGTGAGGAGAAGAATTCTAAATGCGATTCTTGATTTTACAGGGAGCCAGTGCAGCGCAGCTAATACAGGAGTAATGTGATCTATGTTCTTACTTTGTGTGAGTACATGAGCTGCAGCATTCTGGATTAACTGGAAGAACTTAAGAGACTTATTAGAGTCTTATTATCTAGTCTAGAAATAACAAACGCTTGAACCAGTTTTTCTGCATCGCTTTAAAACAGGAGTGCCGGATTTTTTAAATGTTAGGTAGGCAAAGAAATTGGGAGTGTTCTTGTTGTAGAATTTATAATCACTGTGTAATCAGATGTGTTACATTCTGTTCCTCAATTAAAAAAAAAATTGTTCTGTGCATGTATCGTTACTTCTCAATAATTTGTAGACATGCCGTACGTCATGTCATGATGCTGTTTTGTTGATCTCAGGGAATCTATGAGAAACTGGCCAGGAACTACAGGTCAAAACAACACTTTGAACTGATCATGCCAGAAGGATAACTGTCGTTATTGATTGTGTGTTTAAATGGAGTCCTGATTAAAGATAACGCCAACATTCTTTACAGTGGAGAAACCACATTACAAGATAATTGATCTCTGAGGTGGCTCATGTGAGAAGTCAAGATTGCGCTGGGTTGTTGTGAGGCAGCCACACCTTGACATGACTTTATGCAAAGCAGCCCACACCCACAGCTTCTCAGAAAATTGGGTGTATTCTTGTTGTGGAATTTATAATCACTGTGTAATTAGATGTGTTACATTCTGTTCCTCAATTCAAAAATGTGTTCTGTGCATGTATCGTTAATTCAACTAATTTGCATATTAGACATATCATGACGTTGTTTTGTTGATCTCAGGGAATCTATGAGCAACTGGCCAGGAACTACAGGTGAAAACCACACTTTGAACTGATCATGCTGGAAAGATAACTGTTGTTATTGATTGTGTGTTTAAATGGAGTGTTTTTTAATTTACCACATGTTGTTGAATGAAGCAAACACAGATGTAGACTTGGCTTGATTAATGGCTGTAACTCTCAGTTTATGTAAACCTATTGGTTATGTTTATTATTTGCTGTGGCCAGAGCTGTATACTTAAGATTGTAATTAAATTGAGTGTTATGAGACTGGACTCGCTTAAAGACTTGGTTATCTAACCTTAAGGTTCCTTGGACTTACTAGAGTAAATGTCACACTGACTAGATGCAGGGCTCTACAGCAGAGGTCTTCTACCAGTTTTTCTGGCCCAAGACAATAATGGTGCACTTCTACACCTCCATCATTGAGTCCATCCTCTGCTCCTCCATCATCGTCTGGTTTGCTGCAAGGGCAGGCTGCAGCGTATCATCCGCTCTGCCGAGAGGGTGATTGGCTGCAATCTGCCGGCCCTCCAAGACCTGTTCGCTTCAAGGACCCTGAAGCGAGCAAGAAAGATTGTAGCTGACCTCTCTCACCCTGGACAAAAACAGTTTGTGTCTCTTCCATCTGGCAGGAGGCTGAGGTCCATCAGGACCAAGACCTCACGACACACAAACAGCTTCTTAACATATTCAAGGGCTGTATATTTGTCTTATTGTCCAATGTTATGCACCAACCGTCAAGACAAATTCCTTGTAAGTCCAACTTACTTGGCAATAAAGGGTTCTGATTCTGCTTCTGATGAGTTACCCAGTTTGGCCATTCTCCTCTGACGTCTGCCATTAACGAAGCATTAGAACACCTAAGCTGGATGTTTGATCCATTGCCAAAGCACACCTTTCTTCTGTGCCAGTTTCCATCAGTGTACAATAAAAAATGTCTGACCTTCAAAATTGCCACACCTCGTCAGTTCCATACCCATATAAAGCATCGCAGCAGAAAATCTATCAGACATCAGTCACAGCAGAGAGACGGTGTGCTTCTTTCACCATTTGTAAGTATACCTTTTAATTTGAATTTACAAACATATTTTTCACTAATTTACTTTTTATTGCTACATATATCTCATACAGGTATATGTACGTGTGGGATGCTGAGTACCAGCCTATCCTTCCGACTCAATACCGATACTTTGGGCATTTTATAGCTGTATTGTACATTTTTCTCTCAATTCTGGTCACTATGTTTGACAATTTAAATGTTTATCTTGGTGAGAATGGAGAATATCCCTTAAGTATTTTGGTGGGGGCAGACTACATCAGTGGCTGCTGGCTACATCATTACATCATGTATGCAAAAGTACACCACTTGTGAAATGTGTCAAAAATATTTTGTTCCAATACTTTAATTAAACTTTTTCTTCGTAGCACTGCTGGAACAACCACAGAATATGAAACTGACCCACTTTCTAAAGACAATGCAGCAAGTTTGTGTATTAAGCTGTGCGGTTGTCTGACTTGAAATAACTTTTCTTTGTGGTACCAATTTATTAATAATAGTTCAGGGTGAGGATTTGTCTAATTAATAATTCTCTTCATATTGTTTCCACTGCATATTAATCAAATGCTTCTGTTTCTGCTTACCCACATAGTGGCAACATGTTCAAGCTCACTCTAATTGCAGGTAAGGCACGCCGATCAAGTTAATGTTTTTTAAAGGGTCAAAAACATATTTACCTAATTAGTTAATTAACTGATTTAAAATATCATTGCTTCATCTCGAGTAAGATAGCTCTGTATATGAATTCATGATGCAGATGTATTTATATGGCATATGTGACAATATGTTAGCCTTATTCTTTCAGCTGTAACTCCGGTGTTGTGAAACGGACTTGAGAGCAAACGAAATATAATCTGTATATATTCTGTTATCGTATGACACTTTTAACCGTGTGTTGCAGTGTTACCTGTCTCCGGTTAGTTTCATGTACGCTGTGGATGATTATAACATACGGAAAGAAAACGTCTTAGTGCTAAGAATTATGTTTTTAAATATATTTTGTATTCACTCCGTTTAACACCGCCAGAGTTGCAGCTATAGACGCTAGAAGAATACATTTAAGTAACACATTCATTGAAAAGAATACACACATTTAACACTGTTAAGCTGAGTTTAAACCCGAAATTAACCAGTCTGTCACTTTGAAGGTCTCTGCGTGATCATCGCCAGCTTGGGTAAGTTTATAACATGTATGATTCATAAGTCTTACTATTCAATAAATGATGTCCTTAACTCAACAATTGTTGGAAAACCAGGAAGGGATGGGTTAGTGGTGATTCAATGCAGTTATCTTTAATGTAATCCCCTTTTATTACATTTATACATTTGTATTATGCAGAAGGAAAATATGTGCTCTTTCAGAAATAGCTATTAACACATATCTGACTATAATTCCTTTAGGTTTACCTGGCCTTGCATTTCGTTCTGGAAACCCCTGTCACGGAAAAAAATGTGACAATCCGGCTCAAACTACCAGTACACCTACAGGACACTGTCACGGAAAAGCGGATGGGAACTACCCTAAAACTGATGACCAACATTCTTTTTACCAATGTGTAGCTGGAATAACCTACGTCCAACCATGCCCAGCAGGTTTGGTGTATAGCTCATCCAACAACCGATGTGACTATCCGGCTCAAACTACCAGTACACCTACAGGACACTGTCACGGAAAAGCGGATGGGAACTACCCTAAACCTGATGACCAACATTCTTTTTACCAATGTGTAGCTGGAATAACCTACGTCCAACCATGCCCAGCAGGTTTGGTGTATAGCTCATCCAAAAACCTATGTGACTATCCGGCTCAAACTACCAGTACACCTACAGGATTCTGTCACGGAAAAGCGGATGGGAACTACCCTAAACCTGATGACCAACATTCTTTTTACCAATGTGTAGCTGGAATAACCTACGTCCAACCATGCCCAGCAGGTTTGGTGTATAGCTCATCCAAAAACCGATGTGACTATCCGGCTCAAACTACCAGTACACCTACAGGACACTGTCACGGAAAAGCGGATGGGAACTACCCTAAACCTGATGACCAACATTCTTTTTACCAATGTGTAGCTGGAATAACCTACGTCCAACCATGCCCAGCAGGTTTGGTGTATAGCTCATCCAACAACCGATGTGACTATCCGGCTCAAACTACCAGTACACCTACAGGACACTGTCACGGAAAAGCAGATGGGAACTACCCTAAACCTGATGACCAACATTCTTTTTACCAATGTGTAGCTGGAATAACCTACGTCCAACCATGCCCAGCAGGTTTGGTGTATAGCTCATCCAAAAACCTATGTGACTATCCGGCTCAAACTACCAGTACACCTACAGGATTCTGTCACGGAAAAGCGGATGGGAACTACCCTAAACCTGATGACCAACATTCTTTTTACCAATGTGTAGCTGGAATAACCTACGTCCAACCATGCCCAGCAGGTTTGGTGTATAGCTCATCCAAAAACCGATGTGACTATCCGGCTCAAACTACCAGTACACCTACAGGACACTGTCACGGAAAAGCGGATGGGAACTACCCTAAAACTGATGACCAACATTCTTTTTACCAATGTGTAGCTGGAATAACCTACGTCCAACCATGCCCAGCAGGTTTGGTGTATAGCTCATCCAACAACCGATGTGACTATCCGGCTCAAACTACCAGTACACCTACAGGACACTGTCACGGAAAAGCAGATGGGAACTACCCTAAACCTGATGACCAACATTCTTTTTACCAATGTGTAGCTGGAATAACCTACGTCCAACCATGCCCAGCAGGTTTGGTGTATAGCTCATCCAAAAACCTATGTGACTATCCGGCTCAAACTACCAGTACACCTACAGGATTCTGTCACGGAAAAGCGGATGGGAACTACCCTAAACCTGATGACCAACATTCTTTTTACCAATGTGTAGCTGGAATAACCTACGTCCAACCATGCCCAGCAGGTTTGGTGTATAGCTCATCCAACAACCGATGTGACTATCCGGCTCAAACTACCAGTACACCTACAGGACACTGTCACGGAAAAGCGGATGGGAACTACCCTAAACCTGATGACCAACATTCTTTTTACCAATGTGTAGCTGGAATAACCTACGTCCAACCATGCCCAGCAGGTTTGGTGTATAGCTCATCCAAAAACCTATGTGACTATCCGGCTCAAACTACCAGTACACCTACAGGATTCTGTCACGGAAAAGCGGATGGGAACTACCCTAAACCTGATGACCAACATTCTTTTTACCAATGTGTAGCTGGAATAACCTACGTCCAACCATGCCCAGCAGGTTTGGTGTATAGCTCATCCAAAAACCGATGTGACTATCCGGCTCAAACTACCAGTACACCTACAGGACACTGTCACGGAAAAGCGGATGGGAACTACCCTAAAACTGATGACCAACATTCTTTTTACCAATGTGTAGCTGGAATAACCTACGTCCAACCATGCCCAGCAGGTTTGGTGTATAGCTCATCCAACAACCGATGTGACTATCCGGCTCAAACTACCAGTACACCTACAGGACACTGTCACGGAAAAGCAGATGGGAACTACCCTAAACCTGATGACCAACATTCTTTTTACCAATGTGTAGCTGGAATAACCTACGTCCAACCATGCCCAGCAGGTTTGGTGTATAGCTCATCCAAAAACCTATGTGACTATCCGGCTCAAACTACCAGTACACCTACAGGATTCTGTCACGGAAAAGCGGATGGGAACTACCCTAAACCTGATGACCAACATTCTTTTTACCAATGTGTAGCTGGAATAACCTACGTCCAACCATGCCCAGCAGGTTTGGTGTATAGCTCATCCAAAAACCTATGTGACTATCCGGCTCAAACTACCAGTACACCTACAGGATTCTGTCACGGAAAAGCGGATGGGAACTACCCTAAACCTGATGACCAACATTCTTTTTACCAATGTGTAGCTGGAATAACCTACGTCCAACCATGCCCAGCAGGTTTGGTGTATAGCTCATCCAAAGACTTATGCGACTATCCTGCTCAAACTACCAGTACACCTAAAGGATTCTGTCACGGAAAAGTGAATGGGAACTACCGTAAACCTGATGACCAACTTTCTTATTACAGATGTGTAGCTGGAATAACCTACGTCCGACTATGCCCAGCAGGAGGTTTGGTCTATAGTCCATCCTAAAAGGTATGTGACTATCCTGCTCAAACTACCAGTACCCCTAAAGGACACTGTCACGGAAGAGGATCTGGGAACTTCCCTAAACCTGATGACCAACATTCTTTTTACCATTGTGTAGGGGGAATAACCAACACCCGCAAATACCCATCCTTGGTGTTTTCACCATCAACAGGTGGATGTGTCTTTCCTTCTTAAATCTATCACGACCCTTAAAGAAAACCTCTGTCATTGAAGAAAAGATGGGCAATACAACAACCCATATGACTCATCATTTATTTTTAAGCTGTGTAGGTGGAATAACCTACATCCAACAATGCCCATCCAATTTGGTATAGAAACAATACTGGGATGTTGCTGTCAAATTCCCAGTAAATATCACACCAACCCCACTTCAACTCCCATAACCACAGCAAATCAAACAACAACAACACATACTGAAGCGATGGGCAATATCTCAACCTTGATGACTACAATTCTTTTTATAGCTGTATTGGTGGAAGAAGCTACATCGAAAGCTATGACTATCCCTTAACCGCTACCACAACCACCAACGCATCTCCCACCCCAACAACTATAAAAACAACCACCTCCACGACAGCTTCCACAACTCCCAAAACCACAGCAACGTATTGACATTGTCAAAATGTGTTAAATGTACAACTTCCTGTGATTCTTCATTTCTGTTTCACTTTCAAAGTTATATAGTAGTTAATTATGTTCATTTAATCTGACATGCCTTACTTAACTTCTTGATTGTTGTATATGATATCGGCCTATGTAATTGTTGGTGTGTGGTTTAATCGTATGTGTTCTCTTTGGTTTATTCATTGAATGTGTTTTAACCCTGCAACGATGTTCAATCTGTACACATCACATATATTGCTTCTGTCCATCAACACAGGGATCCTCCTCTGTTGCCCTCCTGAAGGTTTCTTCCCTTTTTTCCCTGTGAAAAAATTGTAATTTGTGATTTTGGGCTATACAAAATAAACTGAATTGAATTGAAAGGTTTATGTTTAGCATTTGGTAAATTGATTTGTTTTACATTATGACAGATGTTGCATATTGTATCTATATTGTCGATACCCTCAGGCCGTGACTTGTAACAAGCTTGACAAGTTTGGGGCAGATTCGAGCAAGTCAGTTGAGCCAGCAGGTAGCGCAATGAGAATGTGAATATTAAACATCATCTCTACGTGAAGTCTAGACCACGTTATGTAAAAGAAAGTGATACAAGAAATTAACCCTGACTTGGATGTGAACACGAGCCTCTGGATCACAGGGCAAACGCTTATCATGTTGCACCACCGATCAGATGAAAAATATGATGCCTGCACCGCCTAAGATGATAACATTACGGTCTAATAGAATACATTGTGATCTAAAACTTGTCATTTAATTTTTTTAGTAGCTATTTCTATGACAAATGAATGTTTCTTCATGTAAATGTGTTCAGGCCTTGACTGGCATCATGCATGATTATTTTTGGAAGGATTGGTTCAGGTTAAGCAACAGTCTATAACATAACAAAACACAGAAAGTGGGCGTTTATTGGAGTCCACATAACGTCAAGTGAAGTTTGGTGAAATGTCACAATTTTTCTAAGTATTCATCTTTAAGGCCTTCAGATCATCCTTGAAAAAAATTGAAGTCGATCGGATACGTTTTGTGCAATGAAACCTTAAATGTATAATGGCGAAAAGTGACAAAAACAAGCCAAAAACGCCCAAAACGGCTAAATTGGGCAAATTATTGTAGTGCCCCCTAGTATTCAAATTGCACAATATTTTAGTTGCATGTTACAAGATGCAATGTGCACATAACCTGCACATTTAGAGTGATTAGTCCCAATAGTTATGAGCATTGAAAAACAGGACATGCCCCTAAGAGGTTCATTGGTCCATATATCCTTAGCACAATGAGATATCAAAAAGCCCACCACCATCCCTCTGGTCTTGGCCACGTTCAGAAGCAGGAGATTTCTACCGGCCCACTCCACAAAGTCATCCACTACTGCCCTGTACTCCACCTCCCGTCTATCCTTTATACACTCGACCACTGCAGAGTCATCAGAGTACTTCTGCAGATGGCATGACTCCGAATTGTACTAGAAGTCAGTAGTGTAAAGGGTGAACAGGAAGGGAGACAGAACAGTTCCCTGTGGGGCTCCAACATCACTGACCACCGTCACAGACAGCACACGGCCCAGTCGGACATACTGTGGTCTGCCTGTGAGGTGGTCAGTGATCCAGGAGACGGTGGAGGCGTTGACCCCCACCACCCGCAGCTTCTCACTCAGCAGCAGTGGTTGGATGGTGTTGGAGAAGTCAAAGAAAGTGATTCTCACAGAGCAACCGGTTCCATCCAGGTGCCACTGAGCTCGTTGCAGCAGGTAGATGATGGCGTCGTCCACTCCCACACGAGCCTGGTAAGCAAATGCAGTTCCACGCTTGCATTTACATTTTTGTTTTACAGTAACGTACTTTTGAATGCGATTCTAAACTTCAAACATGTGAATGCAAACTAATTTGTTGACCAAGTCTTTTTTTTAACAACAACCACACAGTTACCCATTCAGTTGTCATTGTCCAAAACGTAATTCAATTGATGATGTTTAATAGGCTGTCTCTCAATCTCTTAAGATCATCGAGTGTCTCTCGCATCACACTCTCAACGAGCTCCATTTGGGGAGTAAACTGTATATTCTAAACTATTATACGGCTACTGTGATCCTCTTTGGGACGAGAGAAGAGGTCAGGAGGAACAGTTTGTCATGTTAGTTGATGTTTATGACTGTGAGTTCATTTTGATAAAGCAGATTCAATTTACTAGATCAACGTTTTTAACAATAAGGTATTTACATAAACGTCAATATGAAAATGTTTTATCAAGTTTATTTTTTGGATGCGTTACAGATCAACTTTGACAACTATGAGACAATTGTGTCTTTTGTGAATGTACAAAATACTCACTGGAAGTTTATGTTTAGTAGTGACGACATTTGTATTCGTTATGTTCTTTCATTGTTTTATGGATGTTGTCAATAATCTTTGATTGATATTTAATGTATTTCCTGTGTTTTTAGTACATCAGTCCTGCACAAAGCAGCGTTTATTTGGTGGACCCATTTCCCACATCCACAGAGCTGGCAGACTCCAACAATGCTGCAAAAAGATTCAGGTACTTTTGTAATTTTAGCTTTTAATACATTAATTGAATTCCCTCATAGCTATCGTTTATTGTAGTAATTCTGATAAAAGAAACGTAAGTATAGAGGCTAAGTACAGAGGTTTTTTCAGCGTTTAAATCAAATTAATCAACATTATTTTCCTCTTTTTATCTGTAGCCTTTCAATAAGAATTCGAGCTGATCTTGTAAATGTTTTTTTTTGTTTTTAGTCTTCCAGTGGAAACTAATGTAACCTTGTACTATACATTAATGCACGAGTTATATTTATAACATTAATAATAATATATTAGTAGAACATTTGCAGGGTACATTTTATACATTTAATACTTGATTAAGTATACATACGTTTAATTAGATAACGTTTCAATGTAGGACATTTTCATGTAACCGAGTATTTTTACTGTGTGACACACACCGGTAGGTGGCGCGATGCTCCTCCGTGACGTGAAAAGAACCGCAGAAGAAGAAGAGCCGTTTCCGCTTCCGGAGTCAGCGAGGTTAACTAAAGGTAAACAAACACGCCGAAAATGACATTGAAATATACACTTAGCATTTCAGCTTCTTCACATTACTTTCTGAACGGCACGAGTTAGTTCTTCAGTACGCGAAACGCGTCAGAACAAACCGGAAGTCGAGGTAAGTTAATTCAAACTGAGTTAGCGTTAGCTAGCTTGTCACGTGTGGAAAAACAGAAAAGAGCGCTGCGTTGATTTTACTAATAATTTAAGTGTCTCTAATTGTAATTGTATTCAAACATGGTGTTCCCATTCGGCATTAACCGTATTCACCAAACCTTTATTTTAGGATACTTTCCACATGTGTTTGTCGTATCCATAACTCATCGTTATCCGCCGTCCGTCTTCCCCTTAAAATGTGTTATATCTTTCCCCTAAACTGTTATATCTTCCCCTTAAACTGTGTTATATCTTTCCCCTAAACTGTGTTATATCTTCCCCTTAAACTGTGTTATATCTTCCCCTTAAACTGTGTTATATCTTCCCCTTACACTGTGTTATATCTTCCCCTTACACTGTTATATATTCCACTTAAACTGTGTTATATCCTCCCCTTAAACTGTATTATATCCTCCCCTTAAACTGTGTTATATCTTCCCCTTAAACTGTGTTATATCCTCCCCTTAAACTGTGTTATATCCTCCCCTTAAACTGTATTCTATCCTCCCCTTAAACTGTGTTATATCTTCCCCTTAAACTGTGTTATATCCTCCCCTTAAACTGTGTTATATCCTCCCCTTAAACTGTGTTATATCTTCCCCTTAAACTGTGTTATATCCTCCCCTTAAACTGTATTATATCCTCCCCTTAAACTGTGTTATATCCTCCCCTTAAACTGTGTTATATCCTCCCCTTAAACTGTGTTATATCTTCCCCTTAAACTGTTATATCCTCCCCTTAAACTGTGTTATATCCTCCCTTTAAACTGTGTTATATCTTCCCCTTAAACGGTGTTATATCCTCCCCTTAAACTGTGTTATATCTTCCCCTTAAACTGTGTTATATCCTCCCCTTAAACTGTGTTATATCTTCCCCTTAAACTGTGTTATATCCTCCCCTTAAACTGTGTTATATATTCCCCTTAAACTGTGTTATATCCTCCCCTTAAACTGTGTTATATCCTCCCCTTAAACGGTGTTATATCCTCCCCTTAAACTGTGTTATATCCTCCCCTTAAACTGTGTTATATCTTCCCCTTACACTGTATTATATCCTCCCCTTAATCTGTGTTACATCTTCCCCTTAAACTGTATTATATCCTCCCCTTAAACTGTGTTATATCTTCCCCTTAAACTGCATTATATCTTCCCCTTAAACTGCATTATATCTTCCCCTTAAACTGTGTTATATCTTCCCCTTACACTGTATTATATCCTCCCCTTAATCTGTGTTACATCTTCCCCTTAAACTGTATTATATCCTCCCCTTAAACTGTGTTATATCTTTCCCTTAAACTGTGTTATATCTTCCCCTTAAACCGTGTTATATCTTCCCCTTAAACCGTATTATATCTTCCCCTTAAACCGTGTTATATCTTCCCCTATATCTTTCCCTTAAACTGTGTTATATCTTCCCCTTAAACTGTGTTATAACTTCCCCTTAAACTGTATTATATCCTCCCCTTAAACTGTAATATCTTCCCCTTAAACTGTATTATATCCTCCCCTTAAACTGTGTAATATCTTCCCCTTAAACTGTATTATATCTTCCCCTTAAACTGTGTAATATCTTCCCCTTAAACTGTATTATATCCTCCCCTTAAACTGTGTTATATCTTCCCCTGCTGTGCTTCACAGTGATGTCTGCTTGTCCCCTCTCTTTTCTGTAGCATGGCTCTTTCGTGCATGCGACTGTGCACCAGACATGTCAGCGCGGGGCTTCAAGTCTGTGCTTATGCGACAGTCAGTAAATCGTCCAGACCCCAGGAGAAGAGCAGCAGCGCTCCAGTGTTTCAGTATGTCGGCCAGCACAAGAAGCCCACCCACAAAGTGTTTGTGTGGGGCTTCAGCTTCACCGGCGCCCTGGGTATCCCCAGCTTCGTGGTGCCGGACAGCGGCAGGAAGTCGCCCCGCAAATACCAGCTGACTCCTTACAGACTGGAGACCGCCGAGCAGGTGAAATCCGCTTTATTAAAACTTGGTTTGGCACTTTTAATACAATAGACACGATGCACGTTGGAGTTCTTGTTGAAACACAACTTTATATACACTTTCTAAGACTGAACTGACGTGCTGCTCTTCCGTAGATCTCCTCTGCTGCCTGCGGTTACGGCTTCACTCTCATCGCCTCGCCAACCAAAGACGTGATCAAGCTGTGGGGCATGGGCCTGAACAAGGACTCCCAGCTGGGCTTCCAGCGCACGCAGCACAGCCGCCGTAAGACGCAACCAGAACCGAACTTACATAGTGAATTATCGTTTGAGTATCTTTTTAGCGTGTTATTTTCCTTTACAGGTTTCCAGCTAAATGGCTCTGCAAACCCGCTGTACACTGCTTTACAAATACGTGTTGTTATCAGTTATAAGTCAGAGCTTTGGAGCCTCGACTTACAGGGAGGAATTAAACTGTAAATATAATCATGAAGCTTTTTAAATGTGTTTAAGTTTTTAAGTCTACCGACGTACCAATTTTAATAACACCAGCTGTGAATTAACCTTTTGTATTTAACAGTTTCTGTTTCAGATAAGCAGCCAAACGTATTTCTTTATTTTAATGTGTACGTGTTTCTGATTGTCCCACATTTTCAAATGGAAGTAAAGGAAGAAGAAAAAATACAGAATAGAATAGAATGCCTGAAAAAAACCAGACAAAATTCAAACAATAAGATATTTATTGGATATATTTAGTGATTGCGTTGACTATTTGTGTTTCAAGCACTGATGATGTATGTTATTATATTAAGTCTCATCGTGAATTGTACACATAACGACATCAGCGTGATTTTTATAATGGACAATCTTTCACATCCAGCCCTCTTTGAATCCTGCAGGCGGCCTCAATTTCTGGGTTTTTGAGGATTACTACATGAACCTTACAACGCTACCTTTTTGTTTTTGTCCCCGTCCGCCTCGCCTCCTGTAGATCAGAGCTACGACTACATGTTGGAACCCTCCCCGGTGGCTCTGCCCCTCGCCGAGCCGCTGCAGACCAAAGTGGTTCAGGTTGCGTGCGGTCGCGCTCACTCTCTGATCCTCACCGACCAGGAGGGAGGTAAGGGGCTCTCCTCACACTTCCAGGAAGCTGAAAACTCCCACGGCAAACTGCCGTGAACATAGTTCAATATCGAGCTGAACTTCGCTATAAATCATTCGAGGCTTTTGTGGCAGTTTGTCACGGCTCACTGGAGGAGAAGGAAACACCTGGCAGTGTGTTGTTTACCGATAAAACAAGTCAAACCGTCCTTAAACATCCTCCCGCTCACAGATCCCTGAAAAATGAATGATTATCAAGCATCTGTTAAGTCTCTTCTATAAATAAAAAGAATCCCAGTAATCTATAAAAAAGGCTATTAGTGTCTCCGGTTAAATTCAGTCACTTAGCATACAGATGTTCTCACGAGCACCATTTCACGTTGATGAAATCGCATTACGTGGAATGGGTTCACGCCTAATTTGCTGCCCTCCACCGATGTATGACGTCCTGGGAAATGTTGTTTTTATTTTATGAATTCTTTTTTGTGAGTTGTTGGGGTTTTTTTTTGTCTCGTTCCGGAGTGTTTGAGGACTTAACGTGCGGCGGCTCACTCGCAGTGTGATCTGGAGTTAAATGATCCTTTTACATTTCACACAGTAGAAAATATGTTTTTTTATTAGCATATTAAATTGATGCTCGTGTCGCCATATTCCGGCTTTACAAAGTGAGTGAAACCTAAAGTCACCCCCTCATCCTTTTTTGTCTCTCTGCTTTCTTTTTTTCTACCAGTTTTCAGTATGGGCAACAATGCGTATGGCCAGTGTGGAAGGCTGATAGTTGAAGATGAAGTTTACAGGTTTGTCCTGAAGCTGCACACATTTCTTTACTTTTTTTTTTTTTATGTGAAGATGAATCGTTTTCAGTCTTGATTTATTTGTTCTTGGATTCTTAAAGATAAATATGTTACGTTTGGGGTCTTGGATTTGGTACCTTTTTTTTTTTTTTTCTTTTTTTCGGCCATGATTTCTTTGGGCTATTACGTCGTTGCTAAATTCTGAGATTATTGCCATTTAGACATAATGGCCGTCGGCTGATGCAAGGAATTTGTCTTGTTTTGGTGCATAAAGACACATAATAATTCAACTACAATAAATGCAAGTTCTGCATTAAAATAAGAAAAATTCAAATATGCACAATTTAATTTAATTTATTTTTAGCACACCATATTTCCAGTTTTTCAATGCTTAGAAAATATGACCAACCGTAAATGCGTCGCTGTGGGAGGTTAAAGGAAGTCTCTGAGAGAGAGAAGGATGAACTCGAGTGATGGATCGCTTGTTTCTCTGTCTCGTGTCCAAACAGCGGCAGTCACATCATCCACAAGGTGGACGGCTTCGACAGCAGGGTCGTCCAGGTGAGCGCCGCCTCGCCCCTCTTCTCCCTCGAGGTTCTGGTGAACCTGCACGATGTCATCTGGTTATAGAGGATCGGGACTGAACTCAGACTGGTTCAGAAACAGCCCCTCACAGAAACTTTAAATCCTGTGTGTCGTGTAGATTTGCACTTCGATTTTCATGTCTTTTAACGCCGTTTGGGGGTCGGTTGTAGGGATGAGTGGTCGTCCCGTAACCATGGTACCCGGGTCGATCCCAGCTCTCCCCCATTAGTTGCGTGTCCGAAGTGCGCTCCTTAATATCTAAGGATGGGTTAAATGCAGAGAATAATTTCCCCACCGTGGGATCAATAAAGTGTACATTATTTTTATTGTTGTTGTTGTTGTTGTTCTTTCTCGGTTCCCAGGTGGCGTGTGGACAGGATCACAGCCTCTTCCTCACCGAGACCGGAGGCGTGTTTGCGTGCGGATGGGGCGCAGATGGGCAGACGGGTCAGTGTTCTGCAGCCGTCAGACCTCTGAACCTCCAACGCCAGATGAGAAACGTCTTCTCTCTTCTCCACAGTCGCCCTTTTTTTATTTCTTTTATTATTATTATTTTTTGCTCCAGTGAAGTTGAAACACTCCAAAAATAGAGTATACCTTTTTTTTTTTTTTTTTTTAAACCCACCTCAAATATCTTGTGCAGCGTAGTCAAGTCTTTTGGTTAATTATAACTATGTTATAACATGTTATAATAATTTCTGATCAGAGACAATTATAGAGACATCTGGAGCTCTCTCGAATTTTATATTAAGAGGTGAGAGATTCGTATCTTTCGTCCTCGTCCTCCAGGTCTTGGTCACCACGACATCAGCGCCCGTCCGGTGCAGGTGGGAGGGGATCTGTCCGGGGTGGAGGTGCAGCAGATCAGCACGTATGGAGACTGC
The DNA here is from genome assembly GCF_009769545.1 of Cyclopterus lumpus. Lineage (NCBI taxonomy): Eukaryota > Metazoa > Chordata > Actinopteri > Perciformes > Cyclopteridae > Cyclopterus > Cyclopterus lumpus. The sequence goes on along the minus strand of NC_046979.1, from coordinate 3,994,577 downwards.
AGCCTGGCCGTGTCCAAGGACGGACGGCTGTTCGGATGGGGCAACTCCGAATACCTGCAGCTGGCCTCGGTCACCGAGTCCACTCAGGTGAGAAGATCCAGCTGCGCACAAAGAATGCATTTCACGGCCAAATGCTTTCGGTGTCTGTTGCGGGACTCTTGACTGGTCGTGCAGCACAAAGAGTGGCTCCACGTCTCCGTTGGGTTTTGTTTACGCCCGTCACTCACCTGTCCAGGCGGTTGAAAAGGTCTAACCTCCACACGATGTGAAATTTGAACATTTTTAGCCTATTCCCCCCTCTCCAAATTCATAAATGTCGTTCTTTCCAAAGGAAAACAAAATCAATCGCATGAGCAGATCTTGCATTAGTCCCTTAGACTGTATATAAGAAGTGGATTAAATCAAGAGAGCACTAGGACCAGTACAACCAGAGGAGTCGCCCCCTGGTGGACATCGAGATAATTCGGGCCGTGCGACATGAGTCATCGGCTTCACTCTGCAGAACAAAAGAGAAAGATCGTAGAAGGGGAAAAAAAAGAAGAAGCAATTCACTCGATGAATTATAGTATTTGGAAATGCAGCAAAGTTTATTCATGTATTCGCCGTCACTGAGCTCTTTTTTTTTTTCTTTCTGATCTTTCAGCTCAACTCTCCTCGACTTCTTCCTCTGGTCGGCTGTGGAAAGGTGGTTCAGGCAGCATGCGGAGGCACACAGGTGGCCATTCTCAACGGTCAGTGTTCACACATGAGACCGCCGGCGGCTTCCCCGTCTCATTTTAAAGAATGGGGAAGAAATTGCACGAGCGGTAGAAGGAGGAGATAACATTTTCAGATCGTTTGAAGACTGTTGCGTTCTAAAACACGAATAAATGAACGTCAAACACTCAACGGATGATTTGCTGTGGAGACGGACCTTCTTTAGTTTCATCTTCCTCATCTAGATTCCATTCACTACATCAAAGGGGCTGAAGGAACCTATTTTAAGTGACCTTAAAAAGTAGTCCGGCAACAGAAATTATCAAAAAAACGCGGCTTTTCAGACCGGAGAACGTGGCTTGAAAACAAAGGAAATGGCCGACTGTATCGAAGGGACCTTTTAGTAGTAAAGACACCTTTTTTTGACTGGCCTGATGGCTTAGTAGACAGGTTTTCTATGTTCACAGTTTTGCAGCTTCAAAGCTCTTCAGCTTGGTGTTTGGGGGAGTAACTCCTCACTCGGCCTCTTGGTGGCGTCACAGATCAGTTATTTTATATACGCGGTATTTATCAAGAGGTGGAAATCCGTCCTAACTGGGGAAAAAAAAAAAAAAACAACTCAGATTGACGTATTCTTTGGTCTCTTTGAGGCTTATTTGCATTGTAGCACTGAAAATTGACACGGCGGTGTACACGAAGCAGGCAGGATGCACACAGATGGACACTAATTTCCCACAATGCAATGCACAAAGGAAATGGGGGCAGTTTAAAAAGTGAAATACATTGTGGATGGAGGTAAAACGGTATATAACATCTGAGGAAAACCTTTTGATTAAGTTTTTTAAGTGTTCTTGA
>NC_046979.1:3978026-3988026 GCF_009769545.1 Cyclopterus lumpus | reverse complement strand
TGTGAAGTTATAATTAAAATGACATCACAATAACTGTGCACCCTCTTTGCCTCAACTGCAAAGAGGGTGCATGTTTCCCTTTCTGTTCGTGGGCAAATCATTAAAAGATAATCAGATTTTTCGTACCGGCTCGGTCGAGGCCGGGGTCGCCAATTAGAGGGAGGCAGAGGACCCGGAACGGGAACGGGAGTAAGACCTCTAGCGGAAGAAGAGTGTTTTTCCTTATTTTAATTAACTTCCGTCTAGGTGTGTTGGTTCACTTTTACACTTAAGTTTCTTTCTTTGTCTTTTTCTCGTAACTGATACGACACGGCGGGTTATAATAAGCACAACGTGACATCTTTTACTACTTTTTTATCCGCACTGCATGTAATATTCTATTCCCTTACCATGTATATAGTACTCATTAGCTGATAATATTCACATTTAAACTTGATACATATATATATATTCATTTGTTTGCATTCTTTTTATCTCAAAGAGGACATTTTGTCAATCTGTAGCTGTAATAATTCCCAGTTTCTATGTCAGAATACCACGTTGTGGTAGAGACGTCGCCCAGTTTATTGATTTAAAAGTACACACCGGGAGCAAATAACAGTGAGCTGACGATCCCCGTTGTTAAGTAAAGAAAAGAAAAAAAAGACATCAACAACAACAAAAAACACAGTGTTTCCACTCAAGCGGCCGACAGTCGTTTTTGACACTGATGAATACGGAGTTTTCACTAATCACGTCTGACCAGAAGAAAGGTGGTTGGTGGGTGGGGTGCGAGAAAAATAAATATATATATATATATATAAACATTATCACCAAATGCGTAAGACCAACAGAAATGATCATTCTACAGTAAATAGCCCTCCCCTGCTTTCACATCAGTACAGCAGGCCCGTGGGTGGGGGGTGGGGGTGGGGGGGGCTGCATTAAAGTGCAGACTGGGGCAGGAGAGGGGCAGCTTCGACACACCGGGGCTCCTCCTCCTCCCTGTGTGAAGCATAGCTTATGTCTGTGTCATTATTCTGGAAAACAAAGTGGCTCAGTAATTTATTTATTTACGACCTGGAGGCGTCCCCGTCCCCCCCACCCCCCCCCATCATTGCACTTCATCGCCGGGTCTTATTGCTTCGTTCACGGCGCGAGCAACAAGATCCAGGAGGTGACCCTGAAAAAAAAAAAACACGACAGCGTTCTGTCAGCAACAGTAACGAATAGTTAGAACGGTAACTAAACTTATCGTTTATTTTTTTCTATTATTTCAAGATGAAGCAAATAGTACGAAAGACTATTAGTGCCCGGGCATGAAGGTAAAAAAAAAAAAAAAAAAAAATGAGAGGAGGAATATACCTTTTCGAGAATAAAGTCTAAATAATGAGAATTAAGTCAGTATATGTGCAAACAGCAGTAGTTTAATTTACTCTCAAAAGGTTAACGGCGATTCTCGGGACGGTCGTTTCAACTTTTTTCTTAAAAATTTGACTAAATTATCAAAATTAATCATATAAAAAAATTTAAACAAATTCTGCTATACTATTACTGAAAGTTCAACCTAATTCCCAACATTATTATTATTTTTTTAAATTATAAAATTAAAAAATACAAATCTCTTTTTCTTGCCTTATGCGTAGCGTTAATACTCTTCCGTACTAATTAAATACAGTTATTGATAAATTAAATCCTAGATGTCTCGGTGGGCTTTGTTTCTTTCTTTTTTTTTATGTGCGCAAGGCTAGCCGTTTATGCTAAGCTAAGCTAATTGGCTTCAGCGACAAACGAAATGCATAGAGGTGAGAGCGGTATCGATCTTCTTGTCTTAACTCTCTGAAAGAAAAGTGAAAAAGCAAATTTATCAGCAAGCTCAGCTCGTGATAGATTTACTTTCTCACGGAGTGCTGGATCCTCAAATCATTTGCAGTTGTTGCAATGTGGTACTTTGAAGTCGGGTTATTTAATTGTCAATAACATTTTTATACTAATCAAATATCAAAAAGGCCATCAAATAACTTTCTCTAAATCAAATAATTTATCCAACTTTTACGTCGTGGATCAATGCCACATGAATTCTGCCTGCTAGCCAAATAATCTCTTATTTGTTTGTTTGTTTATAAACTCACAAACACATTTTGAGTGACCCATCAACCCGGTTGCTCACAGCGCGAATGCACGTCACTCGTTCAAAAACACTCAGATTATAATTCCCCCATCGAGGTCTTTGATTCACTTCATGTGCATCGGAATTTACAAACAACGGACTCACAACAAATCCCGAAAACACAAAAAAAATATGCAATAAAAAAAAAAAGAAGAAAGATGTTCAACAACACACACAGAACATTATTTCTCAAGCGGGCCTCAAGAATTGTGTCCTACAATTGCACACGCACATTATTAATCCTACAAAAGGCATCAGCTTAGGCATTCAAACATCTTGGCACTGAGAAAACGGAAACAAAAAAATATGGAGAGCTTGAATATATATATGTATATATATATACATATATATATATAAATATGTATATATATATACATAAATATATATCTGTATATATATATATATATATATATATACATAAATATGTATATATATATATTTATGTATATATATATTTAAGTATATATATATTTATATACACATACATATATATTTATGTATATATATATTTAAGTATATATATGTATACTTAAATATATATATATATATATATATACATACATTTATGTATATATTTAAGTATATATATATTCATATATATATTTATGTATATATATAAATATGTATATATATACACAAATACATATAGTTATGTATATATATACATACATATATATTTATGTGTATATATATATATATTTAAGTATATATGTATACTTAAATATATACATATATATTATGCATATATATATATATTTAAGTATAAATATATATATACTTAAATATATATATGCATACATATTTATGTATATATATATACATATTTATGTATATATATATATATATATTTATATGTATATATATATATATCTTTTGTCTTTGACAGTACATTCGTCATCCCTCCGTGAGAGGAGTTAGGTAAATAATGCGGTACGGTGCTCACGGGGGTCAGGGAGTGGGAAGAAGCAGCTTCAGAGAGGAAAAAGAAACGTATATATTCAGTCTGGTGAACTAAAGCAACAACTACCAGGAAAGACAGGGGAGCCTCGTACGCCGCACCACCCCCTCCCCCGGCGCTCCGTGGGTTCGATTCCCTTCCGCTCAGAGCCGTCCCACAGGAGACCGCTAACGAGCTCTTGGCACTTTTTGGACACGATATAGAAAACGTTTGAACGCAGCGACTTTTGAGAGCTTTCTTCTTCTTCTTCTTCTTCTTCTTCTTCTTCTTCTTCTTCTTCTTCTTCTTCTTCTTCTTCTTCTTCTTCTTCTTCTTCTTCTTCTTCTTCTTCTTCTTCTTCTTCTTCTTCTTCTTCTTCTTCTTCTTCTTCTTCTTCTTCTTCTTCTTCTTCTTCTTCTTCTTCTTCTTCTTCTTCTTCTTCTTCTTCTTCTTCTTCTTCTTCTTCTTCTTCTTCTTCTTCTTCTTCTTCTTCTTCTTCTTCTTCTTCTTCTTCCTCTTCTCTTCCTTCACTCCGCCGTGCTCTTGGTCCGCAGGGCTCCGATCACACTTTGGATGTTTTCTTCGGGGACCTGGAGGAGACACACGAGGGCTCTATGACAATCTGACTGAACACTTATTGAAATACAACAATCTGCATGATTAGTACTTTTTTTTAAACAATGAATCGGTTATCGAAATAGTCATTTCTCTGCCATCGTTATCGCCTAAATCGTTGAACCTCTCCGCGGTATCGGGCGGTTCCCGACTCACCAGCGCATGGTCGAACTTGAAGGTGCTGATGTAGTAAGCTGGAATGTCAGCGGTGGCCAGGGGTTCTGATATTTGAGCCACGATGCCGCACTCGTCTGCAGAGAAATAATTGGTAATATTAGTTACACTTAAAGGGGTACAGCAGTTAAGAAGTTCCCAACCTTGGCATGTAGTATATATATATATATCCATCCATCCATCCATCCATTTTCAATACCGCTTATATGCATGTTAATTGATACTTTCTTTTGCATCATTTGCATTTTCTCGTCGCTGTGCGACCTTTCCTTTTATAAAAAAGGTGCAAATAAAAACGTAAACACTCACCGAACCCTAAGGGCTGTCCACCGATCCGAACCATTTTCCAGAGCTCACCAGAAGCACTGGTGAAGAGGACATTGTTGGGAAACCTTGACGAGAACAAAGTGTAAAGAAATTAACAGTTTAGAGGTCAACGTGTATTTTTAAATTCAAACATTATAGTGTTTTAGGTGGATTGGATGACTTTAGATTCCACTTCCACAGACCCGGACACCGATGACTGGTTTTGTTTTGCTCTGGTTACCAACAGCTGACGGTCACCAGACACTGTGAGGAGCAGCAGGAGCTAACTATTAACCATTCAGGTGAATTGTGTTACTGCTGAACAACCCGCCGCACTGTGTAAGAGAGCCATTGTAAAGTCGAGTGAAATGGGTGACCTATTCCTTTAAGGCAACACATTAGGCCTTACGTAAATGTGGGGACAAGGGTGACCTACATACAGTAGGAACACATTAACATGGTCATTTTGAGTCTCTTTGTAGTTGTTTTGTGTCTCTTTGTAGTTGTTTTGTATCTTCTTGTTGTAATTTTGTGTCTCTTTAGTTTTTTAGTTTCTCTTTGTAGTTGTTTTGCGTCTCTTTGTGGTAACTTTGTGTCCAATGTAGTCGTTTTGTGTCTCTTTGTGAACATTTGCAGTCTCTCTGTAGTTGTTTTGTGTGTCTGTGTGGTCATTTGGTGTCTCTTTGTAGTTGTTTGTATCTTCCTGTGCTAATATCTTGTCACTTTGTAATTGTTTTGTTTATTTCTGTGGTCATTTTGTGTCTCTTTGTAGTTGTTTTGTGTCTCTTTGTAATTGTTTTGTTTATTTCTGTGGTCATGTTGTGTCTCTTTGTAGTTATGTTGTGTCTCTTTGTAGTTGTTTTGTGTTTTTGTGTCTCTTTGTAGTTGTGTTGTGTCTCTTTGTAGTTGTTTTGTGTCTCTTTGTGGTCATTTCCAGACTCTTTGTAGTTGTTTTGTGTCTCTTTGTAGTTGTTTTGTGTCTCTTTGTGGTCATATTTTGTCTCTTCCTGGTTGGCATGCGTCTCTTTGAGGGATATTTTGTGGGTGAAGGTCACGGGGGCCCGTGAAACCTCCACTTGGCTTTAAGACGTCACTGATTCATAACAGACTCATAACTTCTGTGAATGGACACACACACACACACACACACACATGATTGGATGCTAATGGAGATCAGCAGCTGCTCAGGTTTTTTGTCCTTTCTGCTTAATTGGAGGGTAAACTGTGAGAAAGACAGGGGACTCAGTGGGGGACAAATGAGTCAGACTGAAACCCGCTGTGACTTAAGTACATTGTATATGCCCAACTGCACTGCTGTTGCCTAGCAACAAACTACCCCCCCCCCCCCTTCCTCCTCCTCCTCCTCCTCAAACAACAACAATCATACATTTGTTCCCCCTGCATAAACGTAATGTCCCCGGTTTTTAAGTGACTGAAAAGAAAAACAACATCTTGAAAGAACAAGTGAGGTTAATTACACAGCAGCCGTATAAATATGTTGTTTGTGCGTTTGTGTTACTCAACCTTTGAGTCGTCTGTTCGTCCATGACCAGAGAGATGTAGCCCTCGATTAGGGAGAAGGAGAAGAAGCGGATGTGGCTGGAGTCCTCGCTGGAGGCTCCGGCCTCCTTTAGCCTGGAGAGAGAGAGAGAGAGAGAGAGAGAGAGAGAGAGAGAGAGGTTGAAATGAACTAGTTCTGTGAACTAATTATGTTTAGGGACTTAAATCGAGTATTTCCATTTTCTTCTACTTTATACTTATATTCCACTCCATTTTAGAGGCAGATATTGTTCTTTTTTTCTTCCACCACAGTTATTAGTTTATTTCCCAGATTCTGATTAATGACATTAAATATGATCTGCAAATCAATGATGATGTATTACTATTGATAAATAAATAAATGAACCCATGGTGAAAATTCACAAGCTACCGGGCAGTGAAGTATGTGTAGTAACTACTGCACACATGATTATAATTCAGTGACATAATATACATTTAGCATTATGAGTTCTTTCGCTGTACTTTAAGGGTGTTTTTGTATGCCAATAGTTTTGTACTTTTACTTAAAAAGGAGATGCATGAATATCCGTCACTTTGAACCTCAGTCATGGAAAAGACTACTAAAGATTAAGCGTTAAAAGTTATGGTCCCGTACAGTTCTTGTATTTTGTATGTTTATGTCGCTGTGAGACATTCTACCAGGCTCTCACAACAACAGAAATATATATATATATATAGATAAAAAGTGAACTAAAAGGAAACTTAAATCAATTGCTTCCTACAATTCCTACAACGGCTAAAAGTGACTTCAACCCGAGTCATGTAATACAAAACAACAAGCTTCCTTGAAGGAAAATCAAAAGGGTCTTCTGGGTTTGTACCTCTGTTTTTTTTTTTAAAGATCTCAATAAATAAATATCAGTATTGTGGGTGACATTCTCGCTCTCTCACCCTCCAGAGTAAAACATGACGTCCATGAGCAGGGTGGCTACAGAGGGCAGCGTGTCCGGGTCCAGGCTGGTCACACAGAACATGTTGCTGGGACTAGACAACGGGTGAATGACGGGACGGGGTGCTGGGAAACAAGAAGGATGGGGGGGGGGGGGGGGTGGGGGGTGGATTAATGTTTAGATGCGTCCTCCTCCTGCGTGTCACCGTTTTTCATAAAGCTTCCCAGTTCATGCCTACCCAGTTTGGGCTTCACGAAGCCATTGGTGACCCCGAGGTCGTGGACGGCGACGGTCTCTCCGTTGACCACCCGGAGCAAAGTGAATTCGGAAGACAGCGTGTGCATGACCATCGGCAGGTCTCGCTCCCGCACCTGAGGACGGAAGACACGACTCGGTGAACTAATGTTTTTTTTTATTTATTTTTTTTATACATTTACGGCAGATATCTGCATTGTGTTTTTGTTCATCAAATCATTTGTGGGAAAAAAACATGACGACACGTCAGTAGGAAAGAAATCGTCCTGTAGAGTCTCCATCCTATGTTGTGTCTCAAAAATCAAACCCAAATATAAAAAAGGTGCATTCCCCTCTTTTTAGTTGAGTCATATAGAGGGGATTTCTTTCCTTGAAGGATGTCTGAAAACCAAATTAACTGAATTACACAGCAGCAAACATTTCAATAATTTCAAGAGAAAGTGAACATCAAGAAAAGACGCATGTCATGAATCTTTATAGGTTTTTATTGTGTGGAATAAAAACCTATAAAGATTCATGACATGGGTTTCCTTACCGAGCTATTACGTCAATCGAATGTGTGTGTGTGTGTGTGTGTGTGCGTGTGTGTGTGTCACTTGACTCAGTCAGGATCCTCATGCCTTCGTCTACATGAGTGTATTCAACATTTTCGGGTCGGGTTTTTGTAACACAAAAGATCAGAAGAACAGTGACACACACACACACACACACACACACACACACACACACACACACACACACACACACACACACACACACACACACAGTAATGAAATCCGACACAGCGTGAGACGAGGACAGAGAGAGAGAGAGAGAGAGAGAGAGAAGATGGGCGACAGAGTGAACGCAGCAGGGTTTAAAAAGAAATAATAATAAAAAAAGAAATCTGAAATACCAATAATTAGGATTGTGGGTATAGACAGGAAACGGGGCCCGGGGTTACGATACCTGGAATTCCAGCTCAAAGGCTGAGCCGCTGATCCTCTTTACGTAACAGATTATGAACATCGACACAGGTTTTCTTTCATTTTCATAAACATGCCAGAGCTGCTCAGCAGACCTTGTTTTTCCCACGAAAAGCAAGGCAATAAAGAAAACACTCCCTGTGGCCGGAGGGGGGCCTCGGTGTGAGAGAGGATTTCTCCCTAAATCAGAAGGAAGTGACGCTCCACCCGAGGTTATTGCTTTTTCATGTCAGACACTGTGGACGGAGACAGTTGTGTTACCAGTGCTTGTATAAAGAGACAAATAATGCAACTCTTGAAGCATTCAAGACAACAAACAAGAAAACGATTTTTTAGTTTGTATTGTAAGTTTTTTTTTTGCTGATTAACTCGATTATTTTATTTTTTTAATTGGTCTGGGATGAGAAAGCTTGAGAGCGTTGAGTTCGGCGTTGACACGAGAGGGCGGAGCTAAATACGAGATATTAAAAAAAGATATTGTTAGGCGACCAAAATGTTACAATTAACTTTAATGAACTGAAGACACCCCGTAAAAAGGGTTAAAGGCGTGAGACCAAAACACGGGCAACTCGAAGACCAGACAACGCCGTGGTAGAGGCCTGTCGATCACCTTTTAGCCCCGCCCTAAATCCTCCCCTGCTTTATGGTCTGTTTGACTCTGAATGACCATAATTTACTAAATGAACATCACGCTGTATTGAAGAAGACTTGAAACTAGAGATTGAGACCAAAAACTAATGTTTACAATGTTTACTGAGGGAATACATCAAGAGAAGTAGAGTCATTTATATAGACTTCTATACAACCAGAGGAGTCGCCCCCTGGTGGTCAGGAGAGAGAATGCAGCTTTAACACATGAAGCATAGACTTCTATACAACCAGAGGAGTCACCCCCCTGGTGGGCAGTATAGAGAATGCGATTTTAAGACGCTTTAGCATCGGCTTCACTTTTCAAAATCCGGAGATTTCCGCCTGGGTCAAACAAACACAGGACTTTCACCCAGGAGACCGCTTTTCGTGTCCCTTGTGAACTAGACCTGTTGCATAAACCTGACTTCCTGCGAAGACAGAAGTTTATTTTGAAAAGACACCATGCACGTAACAAGCATATACATATTGAAACGCCGTCACTCTCGCGTCCAAAAAGAGGCGGAGGGGAAACCTCGAGTGTCGTGGTTCGATATTAGCGCCACCGACCAACCAAGCGGCGTGGTCCGCCATCCCCGTCAACGTTTTGCCAGCGTCGGCTGGTTTAAGCGCACGTTCTCATCCCCACTCACCAGAATGAAGTCGGTCTGATACGTCGACAGCATGAAAACGGAGATGTTGTGGTCGGCCAGCGGCGCGATGACCGATTTAGCGATTTTGGTGACTCCGATGGGTTGCGAGTTGGAGGCGTTGCCGCCCCCCGGCACCACGTTGAGGGCCAACCACGTGGCGTCGGCGACGCTGATGTGCTCCGACTGCGGCAGCTCTGGGGATGGACAAAGACAGCGAGGACACCGATTTAGGACGAGCTAAAAGAGGTTAATCTCTTCCACTGAAAGTGATCGTAAAACGAATATATCGTACAATATAATGTTCAAACTGCATGAAGTTCATGCAACTTTTTATACTCTTTAAAAGCCCTTTGCTGGGAAATATGCACACACAATAATACATTCTTTCAACACCAGTTTGGAATAAATAGAAAAGAAAATGGGAAGTAAAAATGAGCAACGAGCATGACTGTTTTTTATGTGTCGTAGTTCCTGTTTTTTTATTATTTTTAAATCACATGGCCGTCGTCTCTCTGTGTGTTATTGTTGATGTTTGACAGTTTAAAAAACACATGAAGCATGGACTTCTATACAACCAGAGGAGTCGCCCCCTGGTGGTCAGTAGAGAGCGTGCAGCTTTAACACATGAAGCATAGACTTCTATACAACCAGAGGAGTCGCCCCCTGGTGGTCAGTAGAGAGAATGCAGCTTTAACACATGAAGCATAGACTTCTATACAACCAGAGGAGTCGCCCCCTGGTGGTCAGTAGAGAGAATGCAGCTTTAACACATGAAGCATAGACTTCTATACAACCAGAGGAGTCGCCCCCTGGTGGTCAGGAGAGAGAATGCAGCTTTAACACATGAAGCATAGACTTCTATACAACCA